>NC_048299.1:24821984-25010005 GCF_013100865.1 Trachemys scripta elegans
CTTCTGAGTTAGAGGGAGACAGGATCCTTTGAAGTGCGCAAGCAAATGGTACCCCTTTCTCTTTATCAGGGCCAGCTCTAACTTTTTTCGCGCCGCCCCCCTGCCGCACTCCACGCCACCGGAACACCCTCCCCCCCGGCGGAATGCCGCGCCGCGCTGCCCCCAGCCCCCCCAAGATTGGCCGCCCCTTACCAGGTGCCGCCCCAAGCATGTGCTTGGTTGCCTGGTGCCTGGAGCCAGCCCTGGTGGTGGCTCAGGCTAACCACCCGCGTACATACCTACAGGGTATATACCTCCGTGGCCACACTGCTATTTTGACTGCGATAGCTTGAGCAGAGCTAGTGTGTCTGTCTACCACACTGGGCTGAGCTGCTGTGTAGACATGCCCGAAGCCTTCTGGGACTGAAGCCATCTTCATCTGTGTACACTGCCCAGCACAATAAGGCCCCAGTCCTGAGTGGTGCTTAGGGGGACCAGATGTCCTGATTTTATAGGGACAGTCCTGATATTTGGGGCTTGTCTTATATAGGTGCCTATTACCCCCCCACCCCGTCCTGATTTTTCACACTTGCTGTCTGGTCACCCTAGTGGTGCTATTATAGTATAAATGATAATATAACTATAAATGATTGACTATTATTCTGAGTATTTACTATGTTTACAATTTTCTATGTGTCCTCTGTGATTTGTCACCTATGCCACATAGAATTGTTTCGTTCCTTATTGGATAAGTTCCCATGAAAAGAGCTTTCAAGCTAGGCCCACAAACTGTTCCAGCACAAATACTTGTGCATAAATATTTGCATAAGTCAATCTCTCTTTATGTGATCATTTTGCAAACAAAATGTTCTGATACAAACAGCTACTGAACAGAAGGGATCATGAGTACTATCCATCTGAATTCACTATTTTTGTTTGAACAAACATTTACAAATACTTTTATGTGTATTTTCCCAGCTCTTGTCTAGCCCATGCCAAACTAATTTTGATCTTGTTTGACATAACCTATAAATCAGCCTAGGTTCATTCGCTTAGAACTGAACCCAGAATCCAGATTTACTCCAAAAGGTCACACAAACTTTTTGATGACCTAGGGTTGACTTTCGAGCTAGTAACAACTCCCCAAACTGGGCAAGCTTTAATTGGTTTCAGGTTTTGTAACAGAATGTCACACAGCTCTACACAGTCAATTGCTTGGTGGAGGCCTAAGCAGTGCCATTTGTAAAGAGAAATTATGATGATTCCGTGTCATAATTTATTTTTTTTAGCTGTAAAAAAAATGAGCCCATAGTAGTCTTAGTGAGAAACCACTACTTTCTCCTAATTCCCATGTTGAATACAAAGAGGTACTTTTTATAAATAGAAATCCATTCCACTTTGCTTTCAAGACAAAGACATTCTTTACCAGTATGCTATGGCATGAAATTATTTCAAATTTTTGCAAGATTTTCAAAGAAGAACAAATTCTCATTCAACACTGCAGAGAGAATTAATAAACCAAAACAATCCCATGGACTTGCCTTCTCCTTCTAAATAGCCTGTCTCTCTTATTGGTAAGGCATCAACTAAAAATTGCATTGTGTTGCTTAGATTTGCAGGAAGCAGTGCAATTCTCACACGCTGTTAGTTCATATACATTATTTTATACAGCTATGCATGGGAATTGGCTTTGTACGTTACTGCACAATCTCAACATTCTGACCTGAATCCTCTGCAGAGATTGATTGAAAACATACTTCACCTTTGATGTGTTCTTTTTCCATCTGCCTTCATGTTTATTTCATTACGGTATTTCTGGAATGTTGAGTCTCTTTGACATTCATACACTTACTAAAACTGCAGAGGGTTTAGCTAGAACATGCTATTTAATACAAATGGCATTTAAAAATCCTGTATTTAAAAAAAATCTTACGGATCTGCCTTAACTGATGAATGCCAAGAAAGATACATTTAAGTCACCTTTATATCTTCCTGACATGATGAATGCTATAACATAATGATGTAGGCATGGTGTGTTGACCTTAACTTTGAATACTCTGGCTATTATGAATGAAGTTAATTATTATTATGGAATGAATGCCAACTCCCTCAGCACCCTCGAATGCATTAGATCCGGACCTATGGACTTGTGCATGTCCAGCTTTTCTAAATAGTCCTTAACCTGTTCTTTCCCCACTGAGGGCTGCTCAGCTCCTCCCCTACTGTGCTGCCCAGTGCAGCAGACTGGGAGAGGCAAAAAAAGCATTAAGTACTTCAGCTTTTTCTACATCATGTGTCACTAGGTTGCCTCCCCCATTCAGTAAGGGTCCCACACTTTCCCTGACCTTCTTCTTGTTGCTAACATACCTGTAGAACCCTTCTTGTTACCGTCACATCCCTTGCTAGCTGCAATTCCAATTGAGCTTTGGCCTTCCTGATTACACCCCTGCATACTTGAGCAATATTTTTATACTCCTCCCTAGTCATCTGTCCAAGTTTCCACTTCTTGTAAGCTTTCTTTTTTTGTTTAAGCTCACCGAAAATTTCTCTGTTAAGCCAAGCTGGTAACGTGCCATATTTGCTATTCTTTCTGCACATCGGTATAGTTTGTTCCTGCACCCTCAATAAGGCTTCTTTAAAATACAGCCAGCTCTCCGGGACTCTTTCCCCCCCTTATATTAGCCTCCCAGGGGATCCTGCCCATCAGTTTCCCGAGGGAGTCAAAGTCTGCTTTTCTGAAGTCCAGGGTCCATATTCTGCTGCTCTCCTTTCTTCCTTTTGTCAGGATCCTGAACTCAACCATCTCATGACCACTGCTGCCCAGGTTGCCACTCACTTCTACTTCCCCTACCAATTCTTCCCTGTTTGTGAGCAGCAGTTCAAGAGAAGCACAGCCCCTAGTTGGTTCCTCTAGCACTTGCAGCAGGAATTTGTCCCCAACACTCTCCAAAAACTTCCTGGATTGTCTGTGCACTGCTGTATTACTCTTCCAGCAGATGTCAGGGTGATTGAAGTCCCCCATGAGAACCAAGGCCTGTGATCTGGAAACTTCTGTTAGTTGTCTGAAGAAAGAATCGTCTACCTAATCCTCCTGGGCTGGTGGTCTATAGCAGACGCCCACCATAACATCACCCTTGTTGCTCGTGCCTCTAAACTTAACCCAAAGACTCTCAACAGGCTTTTCTCCAGTTTCATACTGGAGCTCTGAGCAATCATACTGCTCTCTGCCATACAGTGCAACTCCTCCACCTTTTCTCCCTCACCTGTCCTTCTTGAACAGTTTATACCCATCAATGACAGTGCTCCAGTCATGTGAATTACCCCACCAAGTCTCTGTTCACCACTCACTTGGTTTGCAACTGGCTGCTTTTTTTATAAGGTTGCTGGCTCAAAGCCCTTGGCCCAGCTCGAAGTCTTCCCTCCAATCAACCACTCAAGGCCCACCTGGAACAAAGCACTCCCAGTTCACACTTTTCAAACAAACAACCACATGGTCAAACAGTCACACTTATCTTTGAAAACTCGTGGCGATCGGGGAGGTCCTGGATGATTGGAAAAAGGCAAATATAGTGTCCATCTTTACAAAAGGGAAGAAGGAGAATCGGGGGAACTACAGACCAGTCAGCCTCACCTCAGTCCTTGGAAAAATTGTGGAGCAGGTCCTCAAGGAATCCATTCTGAAGCACCTGGAGGAGCGGAAGGTGCTCAGGAACAGTCAACATGGATTCAACAAGGGCAAGTCATGCCTGACCAACCTGATTGCCTTCTATGATGAGATAACTGGCTCTGTCTCCCATAGTATTTTTGCCAGCAAGTTAAAAAAGTATGGATTGGATGAATGGACTATAAAGTAGATAGAAAGCTGGCTAGATTGTCAGGCTCAATGGGTAGTGATCAATGGCTCGATGTCTAGTTGGCAGCCGGTATCAAGCGGAGTGCCCCAGGGGTCGGTCCTGGGGCCAGTTTTGTTCAACATCTTCATTAATGATCTGGATGATGGGGTGGATTGCACCCTCAGCAAGTTTGCGGATGACACTAAGCTGGGGGGAGGGGTAGATATGCTGGAGAGTAGGGATAGGGTCCAGAGTGACCTAAACAAATTGGATGATTGGGCCAAAAGAAATCTGATGAGGTTCAACAAGGACAAGTGCAGAGTCCTGCACTTAGGACAGAAGAATCTCATGCACTGCTACGGGCGGGGGACCGATTGGCTAAGTGGCAGTTCTGCAGGAAAGGACCTGGGGATTACAGTGGACAAGAAGTTGGATATGAGTCAATAGTGTGCCTTTGTTGCCAAGAATGCTAATGGCATATTGGGCTTCATTAGTAGGAGCATTGCAAGCAGATCAAGGGAAGTGATTATTTCCTGCTATTTGGCACTGAAGAGGTGACATCTGAAGTATTGCATCCAGTTTTGAGCTCCCCCCCCCCGCTACAGAAAGGATGTGGATAAATTGGAGAGAGTCCAATGGAGGGCAACGAAAATGATCAGGGAGCTGGGGCACATGACTTACAAGGAGAAGCTGAGGGAACTGGGCTTATTTAGTCTGCAGAAGAGAAGAGTGAGGAGGGATTTTATAGCAGCATTCAAATACCTGAAGGGGGATTTCAAAGAGGATGAAGCTAGTGGTGGCAGATGACAGTAAAAGAAGCAATGGTCTCAAGTTGCCATGGGGGAGGTCTAGGTTGGATATTAGGAAAAACTATTTCACTATGAGGGTGGTGAAACACTGGAATGGGTTAGCTAGGGAGGTGGTGGAATCTCCATCCTTAGAGGTTTTTAAGGCTTGGCTTGACAAAGCCCTGGCTGGGATGATTTAGTTGGGGTTTGGTCCTGCTTTGAGCAGGGGGTTGGACTAGATGACCTCCTGAGGTTTGTTCCAACCCTAATCTTCTGTGATTCTAAGTCAGAAGCTTAGTATTATTTAGAGTTTTTTTGCATTCATTAGCAATCTTTTATAAAATATTGGTTCAGGATGTCAGGTTAAACACTTTAAAACATGCATTACATCACAAAGAGACTATGTAGATCTTTGCTTTGTGGCTATTTAGCTCTTTGCAGACTGAGGGCCAGCTAATCCATTCCATTTTCTTCTATGGAGGGATTGAGAGACCAAGTTTTGTCAGGGGGAGGGGATGAGCCTAGGTGATATCATCCCTCTCCCTAGAATTGATAGAAGCATTATGATTTCTGTTTGTTTGGGGTTCCATGATGTTTTGGGGCATGGCTAGGTAAGAAAAGCAGAACTGGAGGATGGCCAATCTCCACAGTATCACCTCCTCAACCTGTGACCATTTCCCCATGTATGTTAATGCTAAACCAATTATTATCTTATACAGGTTCCTGCCTGCATAATGGAACTCTCCCTGAGGAGATCTTTTGGGGGAGGACCAGTAGTCACCCATGGGAGCATAGATATGAAGGAGACCTTGTCACCCTAGGAGGTAAAGATGCTTAGGTAGTAATATGAAGGCACTGGAGATCCACATATGTACCCCAGGCCTTCTTGGATGTCCTGAGATACACACACAATTCTCCCATGGATCTGGGACTTGGAGATAAAACCAAGCCCCTGGACAGAATGATTCCACAGAAAACATGTTGTTTTTTGGCCCTTCCATAAGTTTTCCTAGGTGCCAGTTGTGCAATACAGAATTACAAAAAAGTTTTCCTAAAGGACTTTTTTATTTGTGGAATGATATATTACTTTGCCCTGGTTTACACTACGGGGTTAGGTTGAAGTTAGCCGCATTAGGTCGATTTTAAAATGAATGCATCCACACAACCAACTCCGTTCCATCGACTTAAAGGGCTCTTAAAATCAACTTCTGTTCTCCTCCCCGGCGAGGGGAGTAGCACTAAGAGCGACCTTGCTCGGTTGAATTTGGGGTAGTGCGGATGCAAATCGACGGTATTGGCCTCTGGGAGTTATCCCAGAGTGCTCCATTGTGACTGCTCTGGACAGCATTTTGAACTCCGATACGCTAGCCAGGTACACGGAAAAGCCCCGTAATCTTTTGAATTTCATTTCCTGTTTGGTCAGCGTGGCGAACTCAGCAGCACTCAGCAGCACAGGTGACCATGCAGTCCCCCCAGAATCGTAGAGTGTAGAATGTTTCTACGCTTCCCCCTATCATCTCCGTCTCTGAGGTTATCACAGATTAGAAGGCAAAAAAACCACACTCGTGATGACATGTTTTCTGAGCTCACACAGTCCTCCTGCACTGATAGGGCACAGCTTAATGCATGGAGGCATTCAGTGGCAGAGGCCAAGAAAGAATTACATGAGCGCGAAGAGCGGAGGCAGGACGCAATGCTGAAGCTAATAGGGGAGCAATCGGACATGATGAAGTGTCTGTTTGAACTGCAAGAAAGCAAACAAGAGCACAGACCCCCGCTGCATCCACTGTATAACCGCCTACCCTCCTCCCCATGTTCCATAGCCTCCTCACCCAGACGCCCAAGAATGTGGGGGGAGGGGGGGCGGGAGAGAGGCTCCGGGCACCCAGCCACTCCACTCCAGAGGATGGCCCAAGCAACAGAAGGCTGTCATTCAAACAGTTTGATTTTTAGTGTGGCTACAATAAGCAATGAGGCCTTGTCCTTCCATCCTACCCCACCTCACCTGTGCTACCTTGTCCGTTATCTCATTTTTTTAATTAATAAAGAAAGAATGCATTGTTTCAAAACAATAGCTACTTTATTTCAAAAGGGGGAGGGTGGCTTACAGGGCTTACAGGGAATTAAAATCAACAAAGGGTGCGGGTTTGCATCAAGGAGAAACATACACAACTGTCACACCGAAGCCTGGCCAGTCATGAAACTGGTTTTCAAAGCCTCACTGATGCACAGCGCACATTGCTGTGCTCTTCTAATCACCCTGGTGTCTGGCTGCTCAAAATCGGACGCCAGGCAATTTGCCTCAACCTCCCACCCTGCCATAAATGTCTCCCCCTTACTCTCACAGATATTATGGAGCACACAGCAAGCAGCAATAACAATGGGAATGATGGTTGCATGGAGGCAGGGCCGCCCAGAGAGGGGGGCAAGTGGGGCAATTTACCCCGGGCCCCATAGGGGCCCCTACGAGAATATAGTATTCTATAGTATTGCAACTTTTTTTATGGAAGTTGCTTTGCCCCAGGACCCCTGAATCCTCTGGGTGGGCCTGCACGGAGGTCTGACCTAGTCAGCAAACAACACCAGCAAGCTTTTAAACGTACAAAGGCACATTCTACCACCATTCTGCACTTGCTCAGCCTATAGTTGAATTGCTCCTTACTACTGTCCAAGCTTCATGAGCCACGGGAGCAAGGGGCAGGCTGGGGTAGGTGCAACCGCGTGATGCTGCCAGCTGGGAGAGCAGCCTGGGGCAGAAGCTCCCAGCTCGCATGATGGGGGGGGGAGGGATAGCTCAGTGGTTTGAGCATTGGCCTGCTAAACCCAGAGTTGTGAGTTCAATCCTTGAGGGGCCATTTAGGAAACTGGGGTAAAAATCTGTCTGGGGATTGGTCCTGCTTTGAGCAGGGCGTTGGACTAGATGACCTCCTGAGGTCCCTTCCAACCCTGATATTCTATGATTCTATGTTCCAGGCAGGACTGAATCTCCATGAGACGAAACTTAAAGAAGAGAATAACCTGGAGTCTCTGGCTCCCATTCGGTGCTCTAAGAGGAGGATAGCCATGTCTCACCGAGGTCTGCCAGGAGCACCCAGGAGACGTACGATGGCTATCAGTCCTACTGCACCGTCTGCCATGAAGGCAAGGAGCTGCTGCAGTGTAGCAATGCAGTACTGCGTCTGCCAGGAGACATACGGTGATGGTGAGCTGAGCGGGCTCCATGCTTGCCGTAGTATGGCGTTTGCACAGGTAACCCAGGAAAAAAGGCGCAAAACAATTGTCTGCCGTTGCTTTCACGGAGACAGGGAGGCCTGACGACATTTAGCCAAAACCACCCGCAACAATGTTTTTGCCCATCAGGCATTGGGAGCTTAACCCAGAATTCCAATAGGCAGCGGAGTCTGCAGGAACTGTGGGATAGTTACCCATAGTGCACCGCTCTGTAGATTGATGCTAGCCACAGTAGTGAGGATGCAGTCCGCCAACTTAATGCGCTTAGTGTAGACATATGCAATCGACTGTATAAAATCGGCTTCTAAAAATCGACTTCTATAAAATCGACCTAATTTCGTAGTGTAGACATACCCTTAGTGCCTGTTTTGTTCACTTAATTCTCTCCTTTCGCCTCTCTTTATTTCCTTATTTTTCTTCCTCTCCCTTGCCCCTGCTTTATTCTCTCAGCTTTTCTTCATGTTTTACCTCTAAGATGCTCATTACACTACTCCATCGTTGTGGGAAGGCCTTCAGGAAGAAGTTCATATTCCGTTTTTCCCTGATATATTAGGATCTGTTCTGCTGTCTTCTGACAGGCTACTCCAGCAAGAGGGCTTTCATTTGATAATGTTCTGTTTCTGGATCTTAAGCTCTTTCAAAGGAGCGCTTTAAAGATCAGGATCAGGGTCTTGAACTGTAGAAGAAATCAAATGAGGCACCAACAGAGGGTGCAGAACACTGGTGTTCTCACAGGTCTTTCCTGCCAGGAAGAGGGGCTACTGCAGTTATAGCTTCTGAATAGCTTTCTCTCTAATTCCCTTTCTGGGCTTGCTCCTAAGTAATACGTGTATGATCTTGCACTCAATGAGGTGATTTTAAGTGTGAAATTCTTCCCTTTGTATGCCCATTTGCCTGCCAAACTCTCAGAATGTATGTTTAGCTCTCAGGATGCCAGTTTCCCTGCTGTTGAACCATGGACACAATGTGAAGTTGGAACAAGTGTGAAAAAATCTGAGATTTTTCTCCTACTGGTTGTTATAATTGAAACCTTGTGTTGCATAACTACGACGCTATACCCAGGATCAGCACTTTATCAGAATATCCAACTAGGAAAGGAGTATAAAGTACTAGTTAAAGTAGGGGATTCTGAGTCAGGCGCGAATCCCAACAGTAGGTGAAATCTTTGCCCAGTTGAAGCCAATAGGAGTTTTGTCATTAACTTAAAAAAAAAAACAGATTTCAACCTGTCTGACCTTGAGCAGTCACTTAAACTCTCTCTGCATCTCAATTTACCCAACTGTAATACAGATAAATACTATTTTTCTATCCCAGGGAGATGCTGTGCATAGGCGCCGACTCTGTGGGTGCTCGGGGGCTGGAGGGAGGGAGGAGGGGGAACATGGGGTGCTGAGGGAAGAAGCGGGGCTGGGGTGGGGATTTGGGAAGGGATCCAATAGGGGCAGGGAGGGGACGGAGTTGGGGGTGGGGCCTTTGGGGAAGGGGTTGGAATGGGGGCGGGGCAATGGGGTGGGGAAAGGGTAGAGTCGGGGCGGGGCTGGAGAAAATTGGTGCCTATGATGCTGTGTAATTTAATTACATCTTGCAAGAAGCATTGAGAGCCTCAGATTAAAGACACTTTACAAATAGCCAAAGTATATTCTTCGCTTTACCAAATGTGTTATATTTTCACACAGATTCAAGTATCTGGTATCCCCCTCATCTCATCTCATCTCATCTCATCTCATCTCATCTCATCTCATCTCATCTCATCTCNCTCATCTCATCTCATCTCATCTCATCTCATCTCATCTCATCTCATCTCATCTCATCTCATCTCAGAAGAGCTTGTTTTCTCCAAAAGCAGGAGATAATTACCGATAGCAAAGAAGAGTATGTTTGCGAAGATGGCACCTACAAAAACATTTCTTTTTAAGATATAAGATATATTATGGGGCAGGAGCTTTTTGGGCATCTGATGCGGTAGTAACAGCATCAGGCATCATCAGTAGTAGAATATAAGGCAGCTTTATCAGCTATTTTTTCTGAATTCAAGATGTTCTCAAGTTTTGTCCTCTGGAAGAAGCCACTTTCTTGTGGCTGAATAGCATATTTTAAATGTGAAGACCCAGATCATCAGCTGGTGTAAAGTGGTGTGTCTGCATTGTCTCAAGTCAGGAGTTAAGTAGGGTCAGTAAAAGGGCAACCTGACAGTAATGCATGCACAGTGAAATCCACCACGTAACTGGGAATGTGTGCAAGGACCTCACAGTTGGAGATAGCCCACTGTACCCCTCTGAATTGGAGTCAAGGGCAGAACAGCTGCACCAGGAGATCTTTGTGTGTCAGAAAAAACATTATCTGTGCGGTACCAAATAGTCTTGCACAAAATGGAAAGTCAGGGGCTATCTGTTTAAGAGGTCATTGGAATTGCACTCATGCAGATCCATTACCCAGCATCCTAAATATAGAGTTGTGGAGGCATAGCACTGTAGACTCTACTCCAGCCCATGGGTTGAGTAGCAATCTGCCCCATGAGTTATTTATTTTTAGCCCATCCAAACCTTATTCATGACACCTGCATAAAGCACTGTTACCCAGACTATATGTAGGTTTCCAGAATGTCAACCATAACACACATGTCTTCAGTTCAAAACTAAATACAAATCCCTAAATAATGCTGGATGCTGCTATTAATGGGATATTAAATGCCCAAGATTCTCACTGAATTTAGAGTAGAGTTATCGCTTCATTCAAATCATTAGTCTACATTTCCCCCGGACAGAGGCAATGCAATAGAGACTCACTGAAGCTCCAGCTTCATCCGAAGAAGTGGGCTGTAGTCCACGAAAGCTTATGCTCTAATAAATTTGTTAGTCTCTAAGGTGCCACAAGTACTCCTGTTCTTCTTTTTGTGGATACAGACTGACACGGCTGCTACTCTGAAGCTCCAGCATCACTTTTCAGTGAGTATTAGAGCTCAGCATATAAAAATTAGAATGGATTTTTAGCGATTTTCTACAGATGTACTTTGCAATGAGCAGTGACCTGTAGTTTATGATACATCTCCAAATAAGTGGGTTTTTTGGAGCTATTGTAACAAAATACTTTTCTTTGAATCCAGTAGTTGTCAATACATTTGAACACTGAAATGGTCAAAATTTTGTTCTGACCTAGATCATTTTGGTTGGTTTATATGTATGTGAGATGAAGGGTATTGATATATGCCTGATTCACATATTCTCCCATTTTAAGAGAGATTCATTGTACTAGGAGAATACCTGTTAATGACACTAGCAAATGCCTATTTCACACAGGGATGACTTGTCAGGGATCTGTGAAGTGTAAAACCAAAACTATTTTGTGATTATACTATAATGATTTATGGAAGCAAATTGAAAGAATGCTAAAATAAAATTAAGGACCTATATTTGGTAAACTAGATATGAAACTAGGTGGTAAATGTAAACTATTGGCAGTGATTTCAAAATGCTTGCATCAAACCTTAGACTCACTTGTACATATGTGACATTACCTAAGGTACAATCTGGACTGATGGACAGCTGTGTCCCCTCAATTCTCCAACCTGGGGTGCTTTTTACACTGCTTTGCTCTGAGAACAACCCACTACTGGTCTGCTCACACTTAGCCTCCAGAATGTAAATCATTCCCAGCTATATTGTAAGAGTGCTGTAGCCAGCCACTCTTGAATTACATTGTAGGGCTACACCAGTAAACTCCCAACACCAGGAAACTCCCAGTCCCAGATTTCCAGCCCCAGAAATGTGTTTTTACTGCCCTTCTTTCTCCCAGACAATACAAGCTCAGATAAAGTCTGTCATTTTATTAATAGAAAATGATATGCATAAATTCTGTTATCCCAAATGAAGTTCCCCAAACACTTCAATCCTAGCACACACTGGTTTAGTAAAACAATTTTATTGACTACAGAAGATAGGTTTTAAGTGATCACAAGTAATGAAGCATAAAAGTCAAAATGTGTTACAAAGAAATAAAAGGTAAAAGGCAAATAATACCTAACTCAATAAGCTAAGTCAATTCAAAGGAAAGGTCTCTTTCATCACAAATTTCAACATTCTTACTTGCTGAATCCTTCAATCAAAATCTCCCCTCGGTCCAATGCTGCTTCCTTTCTTCTTCAAGTATTGTTGATGCCAGTTGATAGAGAGAAAGGGAGAAATCATTTGGGATGTTTGTTTTCTCCTCTTATAGCCCTTTCTTTTGCACAAGAATCATCTCCAGCTGATGTTCAGGAGACAGAAAGTCTTCATGGACAGGAACCTTAAGCTGGATCTTTGTCAAAATGTAGTTTTTTTGCCCACACCCTCTCTCCTGCCAAAGAGTGGCCACTTAATCAGGTGATGGTCTATTTGATCTTGTTGACACCTGGCTGAGGAGTTGGCTAGTCTTTTGTCTCTGGGGTACTGGTTTGTGGCTGCTCTCCAGAACATGTTGGGAAATGTCTTGGTAACATTGTACTATGGGATCTTATAACCCTACATATTTTACTAAGACAATAATGATCAGCAAATCATGCGCTTTCATATGATACCTCACAAGGCATACATTGTACAAGATTTATTATAAAAGGGGTAAACACAGGATACAATAGTTCAATGTGGATTGCAGACCTTTGTTCACATATATGAACATAGGCTGAAGTTGTCCATATCTCTTCACTTTATGATTCCCATCTCTTCTTCCACCCTTCCTCAAGCTCCCATAAGCCCAGGGATTCTCACATTAGAGGTTTGAGTTTGCCACACTCTGTCCTCCATACAAATTTCCAGATGTTGGTTCATTTTTAGTCCTTGTCAATCAAATGTGCAAGGATCAGTTTAAAAACTCATCAAGCGTCAAATCCTGTAGGGCTCACACAGGTCTACATAATGGTTAGAAAACAATATTAACAATAGTCTTCAGCTTAAAAAGAAGAAATGGATGCACTTAACTAATAAGGATTGTCAAGTAGGATTGGTTCTGACAATCATCTCCTTTCTCCTCCCCAAGCTTTCAAAATCTCATACTGATTTTGTACCAAGACATACACACAGGTACAAAATAGATTTTTATCATCCATCCCATAGTCCAAGTGATGTAGTTATTCTATTGTGTGAAAATATGCAATAAGAGCAATGGAAAAAGAAAATGTGGCTTTCCTTCACCTATAAAGGTCTTGACTTTGTATTGACAATTCATAGGGGTTGTGTTGTACATTTTCCAAGATGAAAATAATGGGTCAATCCTTGGTATTTCCTTCAGTGGAATTACACCAGGTGAACATTTTGGTCCCATCTATCTAAAACCTGTGTACAAAAAGGAATTTTACCATTTTCTTCAATGGGAGCAAAATGTAGGGACCTAACTTTTTAACCAATGAGATCAAAAGTATTGTTCATTGAATGACTAGGTGTTTAGTGTCTGTCAGTTTTCAAAGCTGATATAATGAAAGCACAATAGGTATATTTGTATGGTTTTTTAGGCTTGACAATAAAAATCAGAGATTTTTCATTCTGGACCATGTTTTTTTTTTGGGGGGGGGGGTCATAAAGCCATCAAGATTTTAAAAGCAGGACACTATAAATTTCTAACTCTGACACACTTAGCTAAGGAAATATAATATAGGAAAGGCTCTAGATTAGTAGATGTAGACTCTGCAGAAAAATTATAGTATCATTTGATTTCCTTCATTTCCTTAGGCTTAATGCTGGTAAAAATTGCATCCCAGTCAGAGATGGACAGTCCAGAGAAGAGCTATTTAACTAGAAAGTAGCCCTTAAGGAACAGAAACATTCTGACCGCCTAGTGTTAGACTAAATGCTCTGCCCAGTGCCTGCAGCTGATTACTTTAATAAGATTTTTAAAGGAAACATTAGGAACTTTAATTTCTACTTGTCAAGGCTGGCTAAGGTTAATTATGTGAACATAGATAAATCATTTTAGCTATTTTATTATATGACATTAATATATTACCCCCATCCCCACAAAAAAAATTAGCTGTTGCCATCTTTGCTTTTTAATGCATAAAGAACTGGTCCACAAAAATGTAGGTTGTAAAGTTATAGAATATGCAGCACCAGATTCTGCTCTAGGGGCTGGTCTACACTTAGTCCGGACTTCGGACTAAGGTACGCAAATTCAGCTACGTTAATAACGTAGCTGAATTCGAAGTACCTTACTCCGGACTTACCGCGGTCCAGACGCGGCCGGAAGTCTGCCCCCGTCGACGCCGCGTACTCCTCTCGGCGAGCTGGAGTACCGGCGTCGATTGTGAGCACTTCCGGGATCGATCCCAGAACATCGATGGCGTGCCTCCGGACCAGCCGGTAAGTGAAGACTAGGCCTAGGGTGCTGTGATAGATAGCGCACTATGCATTTATCATTTTGTTTTACATTTCTGAAAGCCCATGCCACGGGATTCTTGTGCAGAAAAGATGTCTGTTATTTTTTTTTCATTTCAAAATTTCTATGAGCATTTTTGTTTAAATTTATTTGCAGGGAAAAAAAGGGGGAAATATCACAATTTATGTCATCAAATGTCTTCCCTGTTATTAGCCCCATTTGAATAGATAACTGCAAAAAGTGTGTCTCTGTGCTCTGTGTGTTTTGGGGGAGGGGGAGTGAGAGACAAGGAACAGAGAACAGTCTGGAACAATCTGTGTACAGTAGTAATATCGCCACACAGTCATGTATGGCCAGTAGCCTTTGAACGGGACAATGTGATGGGCTTCACTATATAAAACAGTCCCTTCCTGGATGCAGGGAGACAGACTTATTGGATGATGAGAGGTTACTGTTTTTCTCAGGGAGCTTGCTGTGAACTGGAGAGAAAGAGATTCTAACGTCACACCAGTTTTACTCCAGTAATTAACTTTGATGGTGTTACTGCTGACCTATACACATGTAAGGGAGATCCAAATCAGGCCCTTTCTAGTACATCCCTGAAGACCAACAGGGCAGCCACAGGCTGCCTTTATGCCTATTTTTCATATACACCTATGTTTATTTTTCATATACACCTTTCTAAAGGTATATTAAGAACTACTCTTCATCTTCTTCCTCAGCCCTCTTACAAAGGCAGTAGATAGTCAACTAGTGCATCTTTGCCTCATCACAGTGTGCCATTGGCTCTGAAAAAAGGATAACTATGTCCTCGTTTCTTAATTCTTTTGTCCATATCAAATGGAAAATGACTCACAAATGGCGCTAACCAGGGCAAAGCAAGTAACTTTCAGTGGATTCATTGGAATCGGGATTGATCAGACTATTAGCCTATTTAGGCTTTTGTTTTATAAACCAGTTAAGTGACCAACACCAGAGAATTCAGCTGACTTAGATACCTCATAAGTCAATAGATGTTGAGTTGGATTGATAATGAATTGACATTATTTGCTGACATTTATGCAAGTTAAACTTTAAATGTGATTCTGGTATTTTCATATAACTGTATAATGGAAAATACTTCTTAGCACAAATCTTCGCTAAGTAATTAAGCAGAGCAAAGAACAACTTGCAGTTTTTTTCTTAAAGGATGCCTAGGACTGAACGGATGAGGGGGAGTTAATTGCGATTTAATTATTAATTAGACAAAGGAAAGTAATCCTCATGCATACAAATATTCATGGAAAGACCTCTCCAAACAGAATATTTTCTATGTATTCGGTAAAACTCTTCCATGTTTCATTACAGATAAAAGTCAAAATCCTCCTTTTTGTTGCTGACTAGAGGCCTATTGACTTCAATTGATTTTGGATGAGAACAGTTTGTGCATACAGTCAACAATTCAGAGTGTTGTGTAATTGTTAGATATGAATATTTAAAAAAAAATAGGTCTTCTTTGAATCTATAATTTAAAAAAGTGGAATCAAAATTGTGTTAAAAAAGGTGTTAAATACATTTCTGAC
This sequence comes from Trachemys scripta elegans, assembly GCF_013100865.1. Lineage (NCBI taxonomy): Eukaryota > Metazoa > Chordata > Testudines > Emydidae > Trachemys > Trachemys scripta. The sequence continues at coordinate 24,837,720 of NC_048299.1, forward strand.
AAAGCTGGCGCACAACTGAAAGCCTCCACGTAGTATCTTTTAAGGAAAAAAGGGACTCCTTTTGCTCAATATAAATGTTCTGACTAAAAGGTCAGAAGGCAAGAAGCATTTCTCACCATGTCAGATATGTTCAATAAAAATCTCACTCTACATGCACGTCTGAGTTTCCTTATATCCTTCCAAACTTCCAGAGTGTTGGTGAGCAGTGGGTGATGTTTCTTACTTCAGCATTTTTGGTAGAATCACTCTTAGTGCTAAAGACTCTAGAGTCAAAGAAAAGCTGGTAGATTTGAGTGACCTTCTGCACAAACGTTGTCTTTAGAGGATGAACCTGCATTTTCCTCATATTACCCTGTGGAAATCCTGAGCGTGCCCCTATCTTTTCCTAAGAATGGGTAGTTATGCCAGTTACTGAGTTGGTGAAGACAGCTGTTTGGCCATCAGAATCAGCACCTTGGGTCCTAAAGAGAAATATTTAGAAACTGATCCTGCACTCTGATATATGTGTGCAGACTCTTGTGCCCATGAAGTCAAGAGGGAACAGGTTCGAGAGTCGGCCTACATCAATTTGGCTGCAGGATCAGAGTCATTACTGGACATTTTCCCAACTCTGAATACCAACCCACAATTTAACATAACTAGGAGCTGCTATTTAAGAGTTTTTTAAAAGGGGCGGGGGTGGGATGTTGAAAGTCAGGACTGAGGTATATTAATGGAACCATTCTTCTGTCCATATTTGAATCTGACACACATACCCAGCTGGTCAAATCCTTCCCAGTCTTCTGTGTAATTGCTCCATAGGGGAGAAAAATATGGAATCCAAACATTTGAAATGGGCACTTCAACTGAGATTCTAAACAGGTGTATGAACTATTTCTGAGGTTTAATATAGCCTTTTTGTGGAACCACCTGATGCATATGCTGAGCTAGATTTGTCATGCAGGCTCCCACACTGTTTAGAATTGTGTAACAGAGGATATCTGCTAAAGCTTAACATATGAACTGTGAAAAGAAACCACTGCTTAAAGGGGAAGGGAAGCTTGTTTTTTTTTAAAGCACACTGGGTCTTAGTAAGCTTCTGTAAGATTATTTGTTATTTGTATTATGGTAGTATCCACAGCATTACAACTGTGACCACAAGATTCTAAACTATAATCTACATTGCAAAAGCCTGTATACATATTAAAAAACTGAAAAGATGAATGAACAGCATCTCTTCTTTAGTGTATTGAAAAGTAAGTCAATGCCCATACAATTTCATAAAACATTTACCTTTAGGTCTTCAAAACAGTGCACAGCTTTTCTATTTGTGTAACTCCCATGAAAATTAACTGGAGAAAATCAAATAAATCCCATCTGGCATTTGAAAATGTAACTGATTGCATCTCCTTTTTTTTTTAAACAAAAAAATAACTTTTACTACAGTCTATTAAAAATACCCTGACTTTTAACTTCATAGAAATTCGTTGTTATTTTGTACAGTTCACAGAATACAAAGTATCTTAAAACATTATTGGCAGGGGACTTGAAATATTATTAGATTATGACAGTCCCTTGAGATTCAGCTATTTTTAAACCTTGTGGCAAAAATTTAAATTCAGAAATGATATTGCATAGAAAACAATAATGAGAATTGAATTTCTAAATGATTAAGCATTTTATTTTCCCATGGTGTATTATATCAGTGTATATTTTAACATAATGGCAACATAATAGAAGAAAATGGGCCAGATTCATGATTGTGAATACATGGAGTTTCCTTAGGGATGGATTTAGCTCTATATGTGTTCACAAACCAATGAACTAAGAACAGAAACTCCAGTAACAAAGCTGCCATTGCTCATTTAAACCTTCAGTCTTCACAGCAGTTGGAAGAGTACCACATGAAAAGCAGTCACATTATCCAGAGGGCAGAATTCCCAAAACAGGAAAGAAACATAGTTATAATTTGTAAAGAAAGATGGAACTGATAGCAAGGTATTTTAAAATATGGGATAGAAAAGGCTGAAGGTGACAGGATGGTCTTCTGTGGACTATGAAAAGAGGCTTAAAAGGTTATTAGTAGAGGGGGAAAACCGGAGAGCTAATATTCATATTGTCTCTGCAGCTAATCATTTTCTTCTACATTCTGAAAAGGCCTCACAGGCAAAAAATCACCTTTAATCTTGTTTTCTATTCTGTGTATTTTATTAACCTTTCTTTTCTAAGTCTACAGCTTTCACTCTAATGCAGCCCTGGTAGCAATTCTAGGTTGGCTGGTTTTTTTCATTGAGTAAGATACTACAGTGATATTTTTTCAGCAGAAGGACCACGTTTAGTTGCCATAGTGATTACACAATAATAATGATAGTTTGACTCTAATTTAGACTTGTCTATCGCATTGTCAGTCCAGCTTCTTCTCAGTACTAACTTTGGCTCCTCATAAGCTCTGTGTTATTGTGACCTTTCACCGGCATAGCCAGCATTTCCTCTCAGGCTGGTGTTTCAACATCCTCGGGTTTCTAACCTCCTGACCCTTAGTGACATTTGTGGGCCAGATGGTGCAAATCACCTGATGCTTTTTTTTGAATCTGAGGTTGGGGAAAAAAACCAAAACAACAAGCTTCCAGGCAGCTGATTTATTTTGCCTCATTCTTTGAAACACCAGTGGTTAGTGAAGGAAATGTTACTGCATTGAACTAAGTGAGATTTTGTACTCTTCTGGGATTTTCTCGAAGTAGGGATTTCTCCCTAATCCCCAAAGTTTTGTTTCTTACAGACTGGCAACTGAGGTGAATATGACTTGTACATTTCCCCCCCTCCTAACTTTGTTTTCTTGTTGTGACACAGGGTGCTGGAACAATTTGTGTAGTGGGAGTGCAGAGAGCCATTGAACCAAACTGTAAACCCTGGATATGATGGAAACCATTTCAAGCCAGTGGGTGCAGCAGCACCCCCAGTGCCCCTAGTTCTAGCACCTGTGATTACACCTGGTTAAAGAAACACTCTTATGGCCAATGTAATATACCCAGGCAACAATCCCAGATCCATCACCTTATTATATCATTTAGTGTGGGGTGAACCCTGCTGTCTTATTAACTGGTCTTCTTATCTTCACATGTAGCTGGCTGGCAGCCGTGCTTTCTCAAACTGTAGAGCATTTTGCTTTACTGAAAACATGAACCACTCTCCCAGAGGACTGGAAAAGGGCAAATATAGTACCTATCTATACAAAGGGGAATAAGAACAACCCAGAGAATTATAGACCAGTCAACTTAATTTCAGTGCTTGGAAAGACAATGGCGCAAAATATCGAACAATTGATTTGTCAGCACCTGGAATAAAATAAGATGATAAGTAATAGTCAACATGGATTGGTCAAGAACAAATCATGTCAAACCAACCTAATAGCTTTCTTTGACAGGGTAACAAGCCTTGTGGAGAGGGTGAAGCAGTAGATGTGATATATCTTGATTTTAGTAAGGCTTTTGATTCTGTCTCACATGACCTTCTCATAAAGAAACTAGAGAAATATAGCCTAGACCAGGAGTCGGCAACCTTTCAGAAGTGGTGTGCCGAGTCTTCATTTATTAATTCTAATTTAAGGTTTCATGTGCCAGTAATACATTTTAACATTTTTAGGTCTCTTTCTATAAGTCTATAATATATAACTAAACTATTGTTGTATGTAAAGTAAATAAGGTTTTTAAAATGTTTAAGAAGCTTCATTTAAAATTAAATTCAAATGCAGAGCCCCCCGGACCGGTGGCCAGGACCCGGGCAGTGTAAGTGCCACTGAAAATCAGCTCACGTGCCGCCTTCGGCACCCATGCCATAGGTTGCCTATCCCTGGCCTAGATGAACCTACTAAAAGGTGGGAACACCTCTGGTTGGAAAAGTGTACTCAAAGAGTAGTTCACAGTCACATTGGAAGGGCATATCAAGTGAGGTCCCACAGGGACTTCTTGTGTCTGGTTCTATTCAATATCTTCATGAATGATTTGGCTAATGGCATACAGAGTACACTTATAACATTTGTGGATGATACTAAGTTGAGAGGGGTTACAAGCACTTTGGAAAACATGATTAGAATTCAAAATGATCTTGACAAACTGGAGAAATGGTCTGAAATAAATAGGATGACATTCAGTAATAACAAATGCAAAGTACTACGCTTAGGCAGGAATAATCCACTGTGTAAATACAACATGGTAAATGACTGCCTAGGAAGGAGTGCGGCAGAAAATCAGTACTGAGGGTTATAGTGGATCACAAACTAAACATGTGTCAACTGTGTAACACTGTTGCAAAAAAGGCAAATATCATTCTGGGATGTATCAGCAAGAGTGTTGTAAGCAAGACATGAGACATAATTCCACTCTATTCAACACTGATAATGCCTCAGCTAGAGTATTGTGTCCTGTTCTGGGCACCACACTTCAGGAAAGATGTGGAAAATTGGAAAAAGTGCAGAGGAGAGCAACAAAAATGATTCAAGTCCAGAAAACATGGCCTATGAGGATAGATTGAAAAAATATGTTTGTTATTCTGGAGAAGAAAAGACTGAGGGCAGACATGGTAACAGTCTTCAAGGACGTAAAAGACTCATGTACAGAGGAGGGTGATAAATTGTTCTCCTTAACTACTGAGGAGAAGTAGTAATGGTCTTAAATTGCACAAGGTAGATTTATGTTACAAATTCAGGCCTTGGCTACACTTGGCAATTCACAGCGCTGCCACGGCAGCGCTATGAAGCACAAGTGTAGTCGCGCCGCCAGCGCTGTGAGAGAGTGGAATAGCTTGCAGCGCTGCGAGGGAGCGTGCAGCGCTGTAGGCGCTGATTACACTGGCACTTTACAGCGCTGCACTCGCTGCACTTGGGGGGAGGTGTGTTTTCACACCCCTGAGCACAGCAAGTTGCAGCGCTGTACAGCGCCAGTGTAGCCAAGGCCTAAGAAAAACTTCCTAACTATAAGGGTAGTTCAGCACTGGAATAAATTGCCTAAGGAGGTTATGGAATCTCCATCATTGGAGGTTTTTAAGAAGAGGTTGAACAGACACCTGTCAGGGATGGTCTATATCAGTGGTCACCAACCGGTCGATCCTAGAAGATCTCCCAGTTGATCGCAATCTCCGGTGACAGTGCAGTGTGGCTGCCGCTAAGGCAGACTCCCTGCCTATCCCGGCCCCACGCTGCTCCCAGAAGCAGCCAGTGCAGCTCTGGGGGTCAGGGTGGTGGGGGTCTCCCTCTGTGCACTGCTCCTGCCTGCAAGGACCACCCCCACAACTCCCATTGGCCGGGAGAGCTGCAGGGGTGGTGCTTGCAGAGAGGGGCAGCATGTGGAGCACATTGGCCACTTCCAGGAGCGGTGTGGGGCAGGGGTAGGCAGGAAGCCTGCCTTAGCCTAACTGTGCTCGCCACTGACTGGGAGCTGCTGGAGGTAAGTGCTGCCCTGCAGGAGGCCTCACCCTAACCCTGAGCCCCCTTCTGGAGCCAGCACCCTATACCCCCGCTTGCACCCTGAACCCCCTCCTACACTCCAAGCCCCAGCCCTGACTGCACTCCCAGAGACAGCCCCTTGTACTCCCCCTTGCACCCCAACACTCTGCCCCAGCCCGGAGACCCCTCCCAGAGCCAGCACCCCAACCCTCTGCCCCAACTCTGACCCTCTCCCAGCACCCTGTACCTCTCCTGTACCCCAACACTGTGCCCCAGCTCAGAGCCCCCTCCTGCACCCAAACTCCCTCCCAGATCCCGCACCCTACACCCCCTCCTGCACCCAACATTCTGCCCCAGTTTCAAGCCCCCTCCTGCACCCAAACTCCCTCTTAGAGCTTGAACCCCTCATCCCCTCCTGCATACCAACCCGCTGCCCCAGGCTGAGCCCAAAGACACACTGAGAATCCCTCGGTTTCAGTCCAGAGCCCACACCCCGGCCTGAACCTTAAGCCCCTGCCCCAGCCTGGTGAAAGTGAGTGAGGGTGTGGGAGAGCAAGCAATGAAGAGAGAGGGGGATGGAGTGAGCAGAGCAGGGTTTTAGGGAAGGGGCGGGGCCTCAGGGAAGGGGCTGGGTAGATCCTGGGTTGCCCTTAGATTAAAAAAGTGATTTTGGGCATAAAAAGGTTGGAGCCCACTGGTCTATATAATACTTAGACCTGCCTCAGTGCAGGGGACTGGAGTAGATGACCTATCAAGGTCCCTTCCAGTCCTACATTTCTATTATTCTATCTGTATCTTTGTGGTTCAGGAGCATCTCCACTTGTAGTATCCAAAATATGTGCTGCTATCTTAGCCACTGTAGTTCAGGAAGTTATTAATAGGGTTCCATATTCCACCCAGGGGTGACTATCTGCCCTTCTCTCTAGGGTGTACTAGGACCCATGTGGATCCCCCTTATCCACCCTTGAGCCACGTAGGCTTGTGGAATAAAATATTCTGGGACAGAGCCAGCCCCCAGGGCCAGATAAACTATCAAGATGGCAGGAGCATATGTAACCCCCACATTTCCTGGGTATGGTATTCTGTCCCCTCTAGTGGCACCGTGACCACTTAGAGATTAATGAGTCTGCTACAGCCTTAGCTAACAGCCATGTGGCTTTTAGCTCATGCAATAGTGGCTCATGCACTAAGCTTCAAAGGTCCCAGGTTCAGTTCTGCCCACTGAGGACTGGGGTCTAGCCCCCAGCATGCCCAAAATCTAACATGGCCAGCCCTCTGCTCAGTCTGTTTTTATATTATACTCTTTCCCTCACACTTTGTCTGTCTATTTAGATTGAAAGCTCTTTCAGGGCAGGGACTGTCAACTACTCTCTGTTTGTACAGTGAGTATCTGCTCACATACACACATTATAGACTTCTGTCCTACAGCTCTGAAACACAATGGATACAATGGGAAAAAAAGATGCACATATTTTCATTATAATCACATGGACTGTACTGTTCTTACTATTCTGATTATCAACAGTTACACTGTAAAGAAATAGTCTTGATAATACATTATTAAGAGGATCTAATTATTTTAAATATCCCTTCTGTAAAATAAAGACCCACTTTCTCCTTCTCCCAGAGGAAGAAGGAAAGAGACAACTGAATGATCATCTGGGTTTGAGGATCTTATTTATTTATTTAGCCAATATCACAGAGAGAGAATCAGTTTGTCATTACATTGTACAACCACAATGCCACCTCCTTTATGTGGGTAATGCCATCATCAAAGCTGACAATCCTAAGTAATCTTCTAGTGCATATCTCTCTTTTCCAGAAGCTGGGGATGGGCGACAGGGGATGGGTCACTTGATCATTACTTGTTCTATTCATTCCCTCTGGGACACCTGGCATTGGCCACTGTCAGAAGACAGGCTAGATGGACCTTTGGTCTGACACAATATGGCCGTTCTTATGTCACATTTTTTGAACATTTCAGGTGTATTGTCCATTCTCTCACCTGTCCCAATCATATAATATAAAGCCACAAAGTCCATAATAGGAGCAGGAACCATGCAATAGGACCCCAGACCCATGAGTGAGGCTAAAGACTGAAAAAATATATGTATCATGTGGTGAATGAAGTTACTGTTTTTAATCATATCTGTGCTCCATTGGACATGCCATCTTATGTTATAGACGTTAACGTGCAAGCAGTGACTAACTGAAGTAGATCTCAATATAAGATCAAGATCATATGACTTGTTGGCAGATTGGAAATATCTTCATAGGCTGACATGGATGAAGAGAATTAACAGGTATAGGAGGACTATGAAGAGCCATTGATTCTTAAGTCAAACATCAACCCTAGCAGTCATTTACATTTTGAAGCCTTTCTCAACAGCTAAAGGCCAGAACAATACTTTAAAAAAACCCAACATGATTGCTCAAATTATCTTAGTCACTTAAGCAACCGAACATTTTTAATGTGAGGGGAATCTTCATGGGATTTGATATTTTCTTGTGTGAGGAGAGGGAATCAGGTCATTTTTGTATTGTGCATCAGTTGAGGGTTCTCTCAGCATTTTTGGTTTGGTATCATTGGAAAAGAAACAGTAGCTTGTAAATGGTTCCCTGTAAACTTTACTCACTTATTCAGTGTAAGAAAACAGAACAAGAAAACAAACTACAATTTGTCTGTGCTTGCTCCTCTTCCCAGCCAGTTGTTGGTTGAATGTATTTTGTATCTGTATCTGCGATGGACTTTTTGTAGCTGTTATGTGCAGGAAAGCATGAGGTTATACACAGAGATGGGCCGTGTGGTCTAGTGGATAAAGCAATAGACTGGGACTGTCTCTGCTAGTCACTTCATCTTTAGTTCCCTTCTGACCCAGGGTCTTTATTGTCTATTTAAGTTGTAAGTTCTTCATGACAGGTCCTCTATTTCACTATGTTTGTACAATGCCTGGCAGATGGGGGAGCCTATAGGATCCTAAATAATTAATTTTTTGCACATAAATGCAAATTAATAATAAAAAAAAATTGCAAAATTCAGTGGTGAATAAAATATATATGAATCATGGCATTACCAGCCCAAAGATTTTGCATTAGGGGAGGTGAGAGCCCTAGTCAAGTTTGAATGGAGTGAAGGAAAACCTTTTTCTGGAGGTGTGTATCAACCAAAAAGAGACATACTTTGAAACCTTTACAGATATTAATTGCAGCGTTATGCTTGTTGTCACTGAGCATCCTATAACAATGATATTTTCATGCTTTCTGCTCAAATAGGTGTTATTTGCTCTTGTAAAATTCAAGATGCTCATTTAGGTAACTATTCCCAGAATACCTGTTGGCTGCACCACAGAAAGAGGTGGTCAATTACATGTTCTCTCTATGAAGAGGAATTTAACGAGTGACAAGAAAAGAATCTTCATTCATTTGAGGCTAATTCCTCAGTTTGTATAAATATAGTCAGCAAAAGTCTGCATTTTGATCAAGTTGAAAATCTGCATGTGCTTTCATTTGTGGGCCTTAATTAAGATTAGTGTTATGTCTTGTATACAACTAGGCTATTAGAGAGTTGGTAGCTTGCCACCGTATTTGGCAGCCCAACTGAATCACACAAATGGAAATGTAGCCTATTTTTAAAAAAAAAATCACTAAACCGAACATCATTATTAACAAAATTAATCCAGTTTCTCATATGTTATACCTTTGCTGTGGATTAGAAATTATTCCCATTGCAACCCTTTTTTCCCATCTTTCAGGACATTCCAAATATTTACCCTTTGAGATGACATTTGTTCATTCAACTCTCAACCTGGACATGGATTATTATCTGAAAGTTTTATCATATGCCATGTGGTTACCCTGGAGAGACTAAGTGAGAGAAAATGGAGGGGTTTTTTTACCCTATTTTTGAATTCTATTTGGAGTCACTTAAATTGAAGATTGGCTTTAGCAGAAAACAAAACACAACCACAAATTTGGTCTGGAGTTAGTACCAACATAGTTTGCCGAAACTAAAGCACCCTTAATAAGGCCATCTAGAGTTGACAGTCTTTGAGCTCCCTGATTTTAAGAGACAACTCATGGAATGTAGTGAGGCAGAGTGATCTAGTGTATAGGGCACTGGGAGTCAGGTAACAGGGGTTGTGTTCTTGGCTTTGCCACTGACTTACTGTGTCACCTTGGGCAAGTCACTTCACCTTTGTTCCTCTATTTCCCCGCTCACCTTTTTGTCCATCTTGTACATTTAGACTGTAAACTTACTAAGGTGTGGACTGTCTGTTACTGAATGTTTGTGCAGTATCTAGTATAATGGTCCTTCAGTTTCAGTTGGGGTTCTAAGTGCCAGGCTCTTACAGTTATAAAAGAAATCAGTTAGTGATGAAGATGATTGAACTGCCTGAATACAATGAGCGTCCAGTTTAGAAAACCAGATAGAAATCATCCAGGAACCCAATAGTTGTAAAGGGAAACAATGTAGTTACCCAGTCCAATGATATTCCACTACCTGTCTCTAATTAGACCTGCTATTATTCTATAAAAACTTGAGAATGAATCATTTTGATATTTCTTATTGGAAAATGGTTTGTACAGTCTACAATGGGGAAAGTACAGGAAAAAAAACCACGCAAGTGTCTCTGCCTGACTGTCGCACATACAGTAGGAGTGAACACTAAGTTATTTCGAATTCCAATTCAGTATAGACAATAAAATGGAAGAGAAAATGGTCAGTTAAGAGCCCTCACACACCATATGCTCTCTTCTTAATCTGGTTGTAGAACAGGAAGTTTTGGTTTATAATCACAATAAAATGGCTTTTAAGGTTATTAAAACACCTAAAACAATTGCTTTGGCTTTTAATTACCTGCAAATTCCATTTATTGCTTTGTGCAGTCCAATGCCATGATGATTACCCTTTAATTGCACTACTAAATATAAAGGTTCACAGATGCAGAACTTTATTTAATTTAGGATTGCTTAATCTATTGTATGAAATGGTAATGATAAAGAAAATATGTAAATCAAAGTTAGGCTTAGAACGATTTATTCCTACCTCATTTTGAAACACTTAAATAGTGTTTTATCGACTCCACCTGAACAAACACTGTTTTGGGCCCATATGTTTTGTCTGTCTATATACATTGGAATGTATATTTTGATATCAAAATCCATTAGGGCACAGGAAATCCCTGTGATGTTCTCTGCCTAAAACAAGCTTCCAACCCTGATTCATTAATATTGTGTCAGTAAATGGCTGCATTTTGCCTTTACACTGTCTTGAGCAAGAGGTGGTGCATAAGCTGCTTCATCCTAGAAATAGCACAGGAAACATTGTATTGCAGAGATATACCTGCTTCCCCTTGCTCTGGGGGCAGAGGGATCTAGTGATTGTTACTGGTATTGTACACTACACCTGCTTAGTGTGAAGCTCTGTCCCTATCTAGTGCGGAGGTGGACCACATAAAAAGATTGATGAGCCTGCTACAACCTGGGCTAACACAGCTGGGTTGTTTAACTCAGGCAGTAGAAAACATCTCAAGTTCTATCCCCACTGCCAATTACCCACTTAGCGGTGTCAGTAAATTACAACATTGCAGTACTATCATGTCAGCTAGTGTCAGCTAGTGCATTATGAGGTGGAGCCCAGGCTCTGTCTCCTCCACTCCTACCTGCTCTGGATTCACTATTTGCTGCCCATCTACTTTCTCCCTACTTCATACCCTGCTGCACTATGCATGCTTATTTCTTTGTGCCTAGACCTAGACTTAAGTAGCCAACATAGGAGCACAAGGGTTACACCCCTGCAGAGTCCAACTCGCAGTCCAGCCTTATACTCGTGAAAACATGCTACAATTCACCATGCAACGAAAAATATCTTTCAAAGAGCTTCAGGTTCTAAGCCGAAACCACAAAAATAAGCATCAGTCCTCTAAAATTTGGACTCTGCAGGTCCCAAAATTATGGAATTAGTATAATTATATCCCAATGTATACTTAGAGCAAATACCTCTAACCTGCAATTAGAACTTGAACTGATCCAATTATGTGATGTAATGGTGTACAGCAATTATGCATAATGACACAATTATAATTTGTGATTATATCATAAAAATCCTTTTGAAACTTTGTGAATGAATATTGGGCATAAACCGTCGCTGTGCATTTAAAATGTGCATCTGTTACAGCTGACATCCCCAAAATGTGGGCAACTGATACTTTTAGATGTCTACAGAGATTTGTAAATTGAACTTGTTAACATAGGTATATAAAAACACTTTTACCCTATTTTAGAGTTTTGTCTAGGTGTCCCTGGCCATAATATTTGAGCACCTCTATTAGCAGTTACCGTGGACACCTGCATAAGGCAAATATTGATGTGAACACCAAAATGCAACAAATATAGATGAAGCCCATGTCAACAAAAGCTTAGGTACCTAGGAGGTTATAAAGAAATTGCTTTCACAATGTGAAAATAAATTCTTAGAATTTTATTTTGCCATTTTTCTTCATAACTGAGAGAAACTTCTTCAACGGGCTTAACTATAGTAATGTCTACAAAGAACTCCATGTAGAACTGCCCTTTCAAAAATGGCTACCATCACCATTTGTTTTCAATAGCAGTGAGGCTAAAAGTGCCCTTAGCAAATATGGCCTTTGTTTAATATGGCCATTACCTCCCATTAGCAATAATCAGAGAGAAGCCAAATTATCCTCAGGGAAGATAGTGGACCCCCTGTACCTTTGAGAACTTTGGGTGGAAGTTGCAAAGTATTATTATTAAAGTATTCTGTAGTGACCAAAAATAATGACAAATACCACCACAAATACCACTTGGAAGCTTTCCTTTGGCTTAATTTTGTTACCTTTTCTGATTGTGGGAGCTTAAAGAAAAGACTTTCCACATCTAGTCCCTTTATTACAAAATATGGAGTGAAGCTCTAATCCAGAAATACACTTAAGCACATGCTTAATTTATCTTCAGTAGAACTACTCACTTGCTTATAGTGCCTTGCTGGATCGGGGCCTAAATTCCTATTCAACATAATGTGAGCAAGAGTGCAAGCCTCTGACCCTAAATATTTTTTCCAAGGTGATATCTGCTGCTTTGTCTGTGTTGGATGAGAGTGGGACTGAGTTATTACTCAAGCCCTGGGAAATTAAACATGTAGAATTGTATTCAGTATTGCAGGGAAAATATTATTCACATAAATAAAGTTTTGCACTTTAAGACAAGGAGAAATTTCTCCTGACCAACCAACTCCCATTATATCTAGGATTATCTGAACTGTGGTGTTAAATAACAAATTCCAATTTGAAAAATGATTGCAGGTAACCATTGTGATCAAGGCATGAAAATTGTTGTTATTATTACACATTATCTTTTGAAATGGTTTTTCTGTCCATAACCTTTAACCCTTGGTTCCTTTGACACTTCATGGATGGTGTTTTGCTTTTGCCTTTCACAGATGTTATACATTTTCCCTTCTGTTAATATTTAAGGTAAGTACTAGCTTTATTATTTAAAAGTGCTTTATTATTTTAAAGCCTACATTAGGACTGATTACAATACTCATGGCTGCATATGTGCTTTGAAATTCTCCCTCTTATAACATGTGCTGAGTCTATGTGTGAGAGGTACTCCCAACCATTTGAAACATTTCTTAGACTTTCCTTATTCTTCCAAAGCACTTGGCTAAGGCTCAGCAGAACTGTGGGTGAGTCCACACTAACAATACTAATAAAGAAGAAAAAGAATACATGGAAAAAGTCAGTTTTAAGGACAATTTTGAATAATATGACCAGAATTTGGAGACTGTTCCAAGCGCAGTGGTCATGAAAAGAGATCAAAAAGAAGGGAGTAGTAAGGTTTGATCGGACCATAGTGAGGAAGAAGGAAAATGAAATGAAGATACAATGTGAGCAGAGATCACAGAATCATAGAAATGTAGGACTGGAAGGGACCTTGATAAGTCATCTAGGCCAGGATCCTGCACTGAGGCAGATCTAAGTATTATATAGACCTTCCGTGTGTTTTTTTAACCTGGTCTTAAAAGCCTCCTCTGACAGAGATTCCACAACATCCCTAGGTAATTTGTTCCAGTGCTTAACTACCTTTACAATTAGGAAGTTTTTTCTAGTCTCTAACTCCATTACTTGTGCTGTCCTCAGTGGTTGAGGAGAACAATTTATCACCCTCCTCTTTATGTGGGTCTTCTACATAATTGAAGACTGTTATCATGCCTGCCCGCAGTCTTTTCTTCTCCAGACTGAACAAACCTAATTGGTCCTCATAGGCCATGTTTTCTGGACTTTGAATAATTTTTGTTGCTCTCCTCTGGACTTTTTCCAGTTTGTCCACATCTTTCCCAAAGTGTGGTACCCAGAACTAGACACAATATTCCAGTTGAGGCCTTACAGTGCTGAGTAGAATGGAAGAATTACTTCTCATATCTTGTTTACAATACTCCTGCTAATACATCCCGGAATGATGTTTTCCTTTTTTTGCAACTGTATTACATTGTTGACTCATAGTTAATTTGTGATCTGCTATCACCCCCAGACATCGGCGGCTCCAGGAACCAGCGCTCCAAGTGCATGCCTGGGGCGGCAAGCCGCGGGGGGCGCCCTGCTGGTCCCTGCAAGGGCAGCAGTCAGGCAGCCTTTGGTGGCATGCCTGCGGGAGGTCTGCCAGTCCCGCGGATTCGGCGGCAATTCGGCAGTGGGTACGCCGAAGCCGCGGGACCAGTGGACCTCCGCAGGCATGCCGTTGAAGGCAGCCTACCTGCCGTGCTTGGGGTACCAAAAAGGCTAAAGCCGCTCCTGCCCCCAGATGCTTTTCCGCTGCACTCCTTACAAGGAAGTCATTTCCCATTTTGTATTTATGCAATTGATTATTCCTTCCTAAGTGTAATACTCTGTATTTGTCCTTATTGAATGTCATCCTATTCATTTCAGATAATTTCTTCAGTTTACCAAGATCATTTTGAATTCTAATCATGTTCTCCAAAGTGCTTGCAACACTTCTCAGCTTGGTATCATCTGCAAACTTTATAAGTGTACTCTCTATGCCGTTACCCAAATCATTTATGAAGATATTGAATAAAACCAGACCCAGGACAGATCCTGGTGGAATCCCACTTGATATGTCCTTGCAGCCTGACTGTGAACCAATGATAATTACTCTTTGAATATGCTTTTCCAATGAGTTGTGTACCCACCTTTTAGTAGGCTTGTCTAGACTATATTTCTCTAGTTTCTTTATGAGAAGGTCATATGATACAGTACCAAAAGCTTTACTAAGGTCGAGATATATCACATCTACTTTTTACCCCCATCCACAAGGCCTGTTACCTTGTCAAATAAGGCTATTGGGTTGGCTTGACATGATTTGTTTTTGACAAATTCACATTGTTACTTATCACCTTATTTTCTTCTAGGTGGTTATAAATTGATTGTTTGATTTCTTGTTCCATTGTCTTTACGAGTATTGATGTTAAGCTATCTATCATTCCCTAGGTTATCCTTATTCCCCTTTCTATAGATAGGTATTATATTTGTCCTGTTCCATTCCACGGGTGTCTCCTGTTCTTCACAAGTTCTCAATCACTAATGATTCAGAGATGTCTTCAGCCAGCTCCTTAAGTATTCTAGGATGTATTTCATCAGGCCTCGCTGACTTGAAGACATTTAACTTGTCTAAGTAATTCTTAATTTATTCTATTCCTATTTTAGCCTCAGATCCTACGCCTTCAAAACTGATGTTCACTATGTTAGTAATCCAATCACTGCTAACTTTTTTGTGAAAACCAAAACAAAAAAAGTCATTTAACTCTTCAGCTATTGCTGCATTTTCTGTTATTATCTTTCTCTCCTTATTGAATAATGGGTCTAGCCTTCCTCGGTCTTCCTCTTGCTTCTCATCTATTTGTAAAATGTTTTCATATTACTCTTTATGTCCCTAGATAGTTTAATCTTGTTTTTTGCCTTGCCTTTCTAATGTTGTCCTTACATGGTTGTGTTGTTTTGTTTTATGTTCTTCCTTCATAATTTGACCTAGTTTCCACTTTTTATATGACTCTTTTTTAAGTATCAGGTCATTGAAGATCTTCTGATTAAGCCAGGATGCTCCACTACCATACATCTTATCTTAGCTATGCATTAGTATAGTTTGCTTTTGTGCCCTTAATAATGTTTCTTTTAAAAACCGCCAACTGTCCTGAACATTTTCCCCCTTAGACTTGCTTTCCTATGGTATCTTACCTACCAGTTTGGAGAGTCTGCTGATGTCTACTTTCTTGAAGTCCTTTGTCTTTATTTTGCAGTTTTCCCTCTTACCATTCCTTATAATCATAAACTCTACCATTTGATGATCAATGTCTTCCACTTTCAAATTCTCAAGCAGTTCCTCCACGTTTATCAGAATCAAATCTAGAATAGCCTCCTCTCAAGTCACTTTCTCCATCTTCTGTAATAAAATGTTGTCTCCAATGCATTCCAAGATCTTGATGGCTAGTCTGTGCTCTGCTGCATTATGTCTAAGTTCTGTATTTTGGATTACTTTGTTAGTTGTTTAAAAAAAGCCTCATCTACCTCTTCTTCCTGGATAGGTGGTCTATAGTGGACACCTACCATGACATCACCCTTGTTTGGTTCCCCTTTTATCTTTACCCAGAGACTTTCAGCTGGTCTGCCTCCCACTTCCATCTCAACCTCAGTCCAAGTATATACATCTTTGATATATAAGGCAACACCTCCTTCCTTTTTTGCCCGGCTTCTCCTTCCTGAACAAGCTGTGACCTTCTATATCAATATTCCAGTCATGAATTATTCCACCAATTTTCTGTGATGTAGGTTGGGTCAAGATTATATAGAACCTTGAAGAAATAGATGAGGAGTTTGACTTTAATGTTGTAATATTCAGGAATGCAGTGCAGGAATTTCAGGGTGAAAATGAAATACTTGGAGTGCCTAGAAAAAGAATATGACTCTATACAGACCTGAGAAGGAAGAAATATGAAATGGGAATGTCAAAGTGGAGAAAGTTATGGTAATCCAGGCCAGAAATGACTGAAATACATGGGGTTAGAAAGTAAAAGATGGATTTTAGACAATATTATGTAAGAAAGATCTATAGAGCCAAAAGAGAGCTGGGGTACAGCAGGGTAGAAAAAGGGGAGAGGAGTTTCAACTGACAAAGTGACTGCTGGAAAAAGTGGAGAATAGTGGTGTTGCCAGTGGGGATACAGTAGGAATAAAGAGGAGAGGGAATTGGTGGCAAGATGAGTGGTCCCTGTCTAGATGGACTTGGTTTGAGAAGTGGAGAGGACATCCTAGAAATGCAAGGCTGGGCTGACGGTAGGAGGTTGTGTGTGGAGAGATGGATTTGGGAGTCATTCGCAGATAGGAAGTAGCTAAAACCACAGGAGCAGGAGAGAGAGACTAAATAGGGAGGGAGACTGAGAACGGAACAGCAAGAGAGGCCAATAGATGACTGACAGACAATGAGGAGCTATCAAAAGAGATACTGAACAGAGCAGTCAGCAAGAATAACAAGGGTATCCTCAAATCTTGGAAGCCATAAACTTGCTCTGTAGCAAGTTTTTAACTACACTTTTGTACGAAATAAAGGACTGGATCAATGGCTGCTATAAATCTGCAAAAGCACTTGTCCTGCAGTTTTTATTTCTTAATGAATTAATTGGACAGATTAGTTAAATGCATTTGGTGCTTGCACAGAGTGCAATGACGTTCAGCACTACTGTTTTAACTAAGGGGTCAGTTGTCACCTGTAATGTAGTTAGTTAAGATTTTGCCTAGATTATTGTTTGAGATTTTCTGCAATATCCTACTGGAGAGTTTCTAGGGAAGTCACAAGAGTAGATCAAATATTAAATGGCACATCAAAGGCAAACATTTAGGAATCTTCCCTTTTTAACTGTTTGTTACTAGTGTTAATAAATATGTATAGATTGATATTCCCTAGGAAGCTAGCAGAAAATTTGCCAAACTTGCCAGGCAAATTAGCTCCAAGTTCTCATTAGGCTGCTCTGGGTAGGGTAAAATAGGCTGGAGGAGACTATCAGTATCCCCCTGATGTTCAGTGGACATACAAGCAGCCTGTCCAAGGCATGGAATTGTGGTGGGTTTTATGTCCACAGAGGAGAGAAGTCAGAGTTTGGTCTCTTGAAGCATCATCTGATAAACCATTGCAAAGGAAGCTGAGATGAAGCCAAGAACATAGATTAGGTGGTCGTGCTGGCCGCCGCTTCCCGCATCTCCCATTGTCTGGGAACCGCGAATCGCGGCCACTGGGAGGTGCGGGGGGACGTGCCTGTAGACGGTCAACATAAACAAAATGTCTTGTGGCCAGCCAGCGGATTAGCCTGATGGGCCACATGCCGAAGGTTGCCAACTCCTGCTATAGAGTCAATCTCCGTCTTCTGGGACAAATGGAAATTTAATTACTTATACACAGTGGAAAAAACTCCAATAAAAAAGACTGAGAGAAAGAAAGAGAGACAGGCTTTATATTCTGGTGATTAGGACAGTTGCCTGGGAAAAATCAGCTAAAGGAGGAACTTGATCCTGAATCTTCTGTATCTCAGCTGTGTGCCCCAACTGTTGGACTGTTGGCTATTTTGTGGTGGGATTTGCCCTAATTTGTTCATTACAAATTTCAAAAGGTCTCATTTCAAATGGTCTCATTGTTGAGGCCTTGAATTTTTTCAAGAAATGCAATTCTTGTTTTCTGACCAGTCCGACCTGGTATAATGACCTGAGGCTCTAAAGATGTGGAGTACAGTGTTATTTGGCAATTTCTTTAACTGCTTGTAGTGAGAACAAAATGTGACTTCAGGGTTGCATTGTTTTCTATGAAGCAATCAATTGTAACTATGACATAGTCTTAAAATTGGCCAGTTCAACCTTTTTGCAGAATGTCTTAAGTTGTAATTCCTCACTCTCCATCTCAGGCCTGGAATTTGTGAAGTTACCAGTTATTATCCATCTCAAAGGGACCAAAGATTCCTAATGCAGGGAAGCTCACAGTACTATAGATATAACAAGCAGAAGGTGAATGATCTCTTATGGAGAGGCACCTGAACAAAATACATGGGCCAAATAGAATGGTCAGGACTGAACTATGGCATCTTTATTTAATAGACGCAATGTTCATATACCAATAAACAAAACTGCATGTTGAGGTATCAAGTCATGTACTGTCTGAAAGTACCATGAATTTTTCAGGATGCTTTGCTAATGGAAAATGATAGATTTTGACAAAGGGAATTTGACTCTTAAAAAAAGAAAAAGAAATAACTGGCTGTTTTCTATTGATCTTTTATCAGGAGATTGGAATGTTTAGTTGGCGAACAGCTTGTTGAAATGTATTTAATCTTAGGGCCTGATCTTACAAAGTATTGAACAGCTCCTGGCAAGTGCTGAGTACCTTCAACTCCATTTGCAATCACTGGTTGTTGATGGTACTTAAAACTTCACAAGATGAGACCCTTCTAAACTGGGCCTTTATTTCATAGGACAGACAGGCACTGAGGGAAGAAAATATAATCTTTCTGAGAGACATGCCTGTGGGGAAAACAACCCTACCCTGTGGGATTTCATGGTTGGTTATAGGTTACAGGAAGGACAACTCTAATCTCTCCAGCTGGTAGTACTCGTTGTTGAGGGAAACTGCTTTTGACTTAAAAGGGCAAGCTGAAATTTCAAAGAAATCAAGAGCTTTCTTAGCATCTCACACTAAAAATAGATCGTCTCTGCTTGAAAAATCAAAAGTGATTTGGTCCTTTCAAGATCTGTTGCACTGCTGTGGATTTTTTTTTTTTTTTCATGGTGAGATTTGGACTGCTCCATTTTCTAAAAAGTGAGCAATTTTGTTTTCTTAGCACTTAGCAAAATAGATGAATAATCAAATTAACCCCAATGCTTTGGATCACATTCAAAGTCAAATTTCTTGGCTGAAATAAGGTTTGACTCTTTCTGTAACTATGTTATTAGAACATAAGCTAGAGGATATAAATATGCTCTGGCTATGTTTAGTAGTTTTTCTACCATGCTTTGCACAAAGGCCAGTGGCATTTGAAGAAAAAAACAGGCCCCAAACTCGTACTAATAATAACTGTCGCTTCTATAGTAACTTTAATCCATGGATCTCAAAGTACTTTAAACAACAGTGATTAAGTCTCATTATCACCCTGTGATGTAGCTAAATATCATTATCCTCATATTACAGATTGGGAAAAGAAAAACATTAAGCAATAATAAATTGACTTGAATGATGTCATTCTTAAAACAAACCATTTGTACAGAAAACCTTCATTAATCAAAACCACTAAAGAGTGGAATTTGCAACTACTACATTCCGTAAACCATTGTTCTCCAAAAACACTAATAAGAGGAATTTACAACTACGTTCCTATTTTCAAAAAGAATTTACAACTTATTTTTTTCTATTATGAATGTTCCTGTTCTGTTCCATTTGGGTTCTAATGTACGTGTCATGATGGTATCTGAGAACATTCACTGTGATATCTGGATACTTTATGTTATAACTTTAGTTCAGATATAAATTGTTTCTTATGATGAAGTGTTTGGCAACTGGGGCTAATTTGCATAAATAATCCCAAATATTAATTAAATGATTAAATCAAAACTTGGTAGGACAGCTGGTTATGGAAACAGAACACAGTACTTGTTCTAATCCAAACTACCACTTGCAGTAAGCCTTTTTGTGTGTATGTTTTAAGGATAGTATTACATTATATTACAGAGAAATAAGATATCAGCATTATTAAAATTGCAACTATTATCATATGATAGCATCACTCTTTCTAATTAAACTCTAATTACCCTGAAAGCTTTTGACTTTTATTAGTAGTTTCTAAGAATGCTCCTTTTTTCTCCTAGCATTCTTTTATCTTTTCATAAAAAATGTGTTATATGTCTCACACTATTGATTAACCTTATATAAGTACATTTCATTTTCAATGACTGACTGGATTTGTGAAATTATTTTACTTAGCACATAAAATTGAAATTATTTAAAATTAAGCCTTACTATTGGTTCTAATTCGTTCCATTGAGGAGACGGTATGAGCATTTTTGTCCCTGAAAGGAAAAAAGTTAATGACAGGAAGACCATAATTAAATTCCCTGTAATAATCTGCTACATCATTGTTTGAAAGATAAAGGACAAAATAGATTTGAATGAAAAGTTAGAGCTGATTTTGTTATGTTGTTTTCAACATATCATTAGAATATATGCATTTTCTGGATGATGCTATAATATAGGCTCTCATTTTAAGGTGAATTCGTTGATCGTGGCCCATATACGCACGTACGTTCTTTGCAAGTTCACACACCTGTATAATAATACATACATCCTGTTGTGATATTCATGTGAAAATTTTGCTTCAGACCTATGTGAAAAATTATGTAGACATTTTTACAATTGAATTTAGCATTCATCTTTGACATCCTCACCTGCTCTCTGCCCACTAATAAGTCTCTTTTGGGGCTACTTCAAATTTCCAGATGCTTCAGGTGTTAAATTTTAGTCCCCATATTTTTTTTAAAACTTTCAAAAATAGTTTTATAATTAAAAAATGTACCCAGTACATGATTGTGTGGGGAAGTATAATGGTTTTATGGCATGCATGTACATAACTAATGAGTAGTATAGCCATTCCAAACTCATAGCAATATATTCTTATGTCATATCACACTATCACATATTCCACAGATGGAGGTGATAGCCCTATGCTAAATTGAAGAGCCTTCTGGTAAACCACAGAGGAGTCATGTAGATTGCAATTGTCATGCACCTTTAATAGACTTATTCTTGTATTCTAAATCTCTGAGCGGCTTTAAAGAATCACAGTTTAAAAAAAAATCTAAGAACCTGCCACCAACTTTTCCCCTTGTTTTATGCTAAGTGTACAGTTTTCCCTGCCGTATCCAGATTGCACTGGCCTGAGGCCTGTATGGGCACTAATCAGCCTTGCACCACTATTAGGCATAAGATCTGAAATCACATGACCCTGCAAATCATGAGGTTTGTACCAATGGAAAAGGGATATTCCTAGCTTCCCAATGGGCCACTATCTTCAAAGCCCTGGAGAAAATCAAGATATTGGACTTCAATGATGTAGCATTTCAATGATGATCAGAGCTATTTTTGGTCATTTGTAGAGATTTTTTATATTTATTGGTTTTTTTTCTAATTATCATGTTAACTATTGCACCTGGTTTTGGAGGGATTGAAACAAAACAGTCAGCCAGAACAGTTCCTTTGGGTAGGAATTTGATGTAGCAGAGTAAAGGACTCTCTAACATCATTCTTAGCCATGGAACAGGAACCTCAGAACTCCTTATGATGTATTCAGTGTGATAAGAGAACATTTATAGCAAATGAGGAATCACTACTCTTCAAAAGGAATGTAGGACTAGGTCCTTCTCCTATTGAAGTCAATGGCAAAATACACATTGACTCTAGTGTTAGCATGGACAGGCCTATAATCTAATTTTATTCCCCATGTGGGCTCCATGGAACAGTACCATGAATGTTTTTATTATATATGTATTTCTTCTTATAGTGCCTAGGAGCTGCAGTCATGGACCAGGAGACCCCACTGTGCTGTACCAACAGAGTACAAAAAGATGGTCCCTGCACCCAAGAGCTTACAAACTAAGTATGAGACAAAAGATGGATACATACAGACTGATGGGAGAAGTTAAGGAAACAATGAGGCAATATTTGTAAGCTTGATAGGCAGTGGTCTCAGCACACCAGATAGCCTAATGTTTTTCATCTTCTGCTTTTGCTATTGGGAACTAAATCCATCATGCCCGAACAACTGTGAACGGTGTAAGTATGGCCGTAGTTTTTCAACTATTTTTTATACTAAATTTGAAAAGTAACACTTGTAGCCTAAGCTTATTGAAACTTAGGATCTGATCCAGCAAAACACTTAAGCACATGCTTAACTTTAGGCTGCCGGTGCGTTGGACACTACATAGCATACTGACTCTTGGTACATCCCTGTCTGCCTGTATCCATCTGTTGTCTCTTGTCTTAAAAATTAGACTGTAACATCCTTGGGGCAGGGACTGTCTTTTTGTTTTGCATTTGCACAGTGCCTAGAAAAATGGAGCCCTGGTCCATGATTGGAACTCCTAGGCACTATGATAATATAAATAATAATAATTAGGTGAGTAGCGGTGTAAAAGTAAACAGAACTACTCATATCATTAAACTTAAGCATGAGCTCATGTGCTTTGCTGGCCTGGAGTTTTATTATTCTTCAAAAATGTGCACATCAGAAATCCCCTGCTAAGTTGGTGAAAATGAAAATGAGTGAGCAGTGGGTATATATCTAGTAGAGCAAAATGAATAATATCTAGTGAAGCCAAACCAGAACACTGAAGATTGGTTTTGTCAGTCCTTACTGATTCAATGTACTACCTGAAAACATTGTATTATTCCTGTCAGGAAGCACGAAGAAAGACAGGAAATTGCGTCTTTCACTTGAAAATACTTTGTATATTAGAAGTAGCCAACCTTTTAAGGATTTGAAGCTGAGATTTGATTTAATGTGGTTCCAAGGACAGCATTCACTTTGTTCCTTCTGCAGTGCTTCCCACAGGATGCACCATTCAACAGTCTGCAAATATGCTGCTTAGACATTAAATCAGAATTTATACTGGAGATGTGCAGCCAAAGTTGAATCAAAATAAGTAGTGAGAGAAAACAAAAGTACAAACCTTCAGAAACATTTCTGAGCCTGTATTAAGAAAATAATTAGCCGGCTACTTATGATGCAAGACTCTGTAGAGGACATAGGTCTGATCCTGTGGAGTGCTGAGCTCCCACTGACATCAATAGACATTAAGAGCACTCATCACATTATAAACACCCTCTGGTGCTTATGCTGCATCCTTGCCAAGCACATCATCTTAGCCCTTTCCCTAGCTAACCTAATTAAATACATTATTTCACTTAAAACAATGCAAAGGTTGAAAAGCTCAAAGCCGCTCTAAGCACTTTACCCGGCTTTGAAAGAGCTCTTTACCAGTGCTTGCTTAGTACACACTATGGCTGGTTTACACAAGGCTTCCCCAATTTGTAGCATTTCATCACCTAACTTCTGCAACACACTTTACATTGGCACCCAGACACTGCAGCTAGCTCAGAATGAGGCAACCTACATATTTTAAACAGGCAGGCTAAGAAAGACGCTTGCATTGGCAGTTCACTTCTGAGTGCAATTCATTATCTTGAAAGTCCTGAATTGGACATTTTATTTATGTATTTGGTTTTGTGGGAAACACTTTAAAAGAGCTTCTATCCATATGCTCTAGGGGGCCTTGGCATTACTTAAAAGCCTGTGTTTATAGCCCCCCCATCACCATAGTAGTTGAGCGTCTCCCAGTCTTGCAATGTATGAAACCTTGCAACACCCTGTTGGTATGTCTACACTGCAAGGTAAGCCCAGGGTTACTAGAACTTGATTAGCAGATCCTAGGTTTATTAACCTAAGGCTTGAGCATCTATGTTCATTTGTAACCCTTGGTCCCAAGCTTGGGCTCCAGCATCTGCACTGCATTGTGAGATCTCAAGTCCAACCACCCATATCCCAGACTTTTTAGCACCCTCCCAGAATGTGGCTACTCTAGCCCTTTGTTCATGGTGCAGTGTGAGAAGACTTGACTGTTCACCAAACTTGATTGTCCAAAGGACTAAGAAAGTTGGCCCATGGGATAATGGAATACTTTTGTCAGATTCCCAGAGCATGGGGCTGCATCTACATTGCAGCACAATAAGGCTCGAACCCTGGGTCATGGCTTGACTCAGGCTCAGACCCTCAACCCTTGTGGTGTCCTGGGCTCCTGGGTCTGAGTCCTGGGTTAGTGTGATCTGTGTGTAGATTCAAGGGGGTTAGGCTTGAGCCGGACTTTAAACCCTGGGCTAACATTGCAGTGTAGATTTGTGAAGTAGGAAAGTACTATCATCCCCATTTTACAGCTGGGGAACTGGGGCTCATAGAAGCTAAGTGACTTGCCCAGGTTATACAGGAGGTTTGTGATAGATGGAGGATATGAACCTGGGTCTCCTCAATGCTAGGTAGTGCCCTAACTACTGGCTAGTCCTTCCTCCCTTGGTTATGGTCAGGATACCCCACACATGACAAGAATACAACAACACACTATAGTATATCCCACCACTAATAACTGGAAAGTCAACAAATAAAATCCCCCACCTCTTCTCCCCAGCAATTCTTTCTTCAAAATTCTTCCCAATCTCCCCATTCTCTGACATCTGGGAAAAGATGAGGTCTGCAGCTGGCCCTGCAGTTAGAGAAGCCTACTATCTCTAAGAGACTGACTGCTAAAATGCCCTTTGGGACTCGCAAATCTGTGTGTCCAAAGCCGGAATTAGCATGTAGGATTACCACCGACTATAATCACATCAGTGACAGGAATTTCCCTTGTGTTACATCTATATAGTACTATTACACACTATTGAAAATAGGAGTTCTGACTGACTCATACTTCAGCTGGAATGAGTCTCAGTATTTCATAGAGTCATAGAATCATAGGACTGGAAGGGACCTCAAGAGGTCATCTAGTCCAGTCCCCTGCACTCAGGGCAGTACTAAATATTATCTAGACCAGCGGTGGGCAGCCTGTGGTCCATGGGCTGCATGCGGCCCATCAGGCTAATCTGATTGCGCGCTGCGAGACATTTTGCTGACATTGACCATCCGCAGGCCTGGCCTCCCACAGCTCCCAGTGGCCGTGGTTCACCGTTTCTGGCCAATGGGCGCTGCAGGAAGCGGCAGCCAGCACGTCCCATGCGGCCTGCTGCTTCCCGCAGCTCCCATTGGCCGGGAAAGGTGAACTATGGCCACTGGGAGCTGCAGGGGACTGTGCCTGTGGATGGTCAACATCAGCAAAATGTCTCATGGCCTTAGGGTTACCAGATGTCCCGATTTTATAGGGACAGTCCCGATTTTTGGGTCTTTTTCTTATATTGGCTCCTATTACTCCCCACCCCCTGTCCCGATTTTTCACACTTGCTGTCTGGTCGCGCTACGTGGCCTGTAATCAGATAACCATGATGGGCCACATGCGACCTGTGGGCCACAATTTGCTCACCACTGATCTAGACCTTTCCTGACAGGAGTTTGTCTAACCTACTCTTAAAATTCTCCAATGATGGAGATTCCACAACCTCCCTAGGCATTTATTCCAGTGCTTAACCACCCTGACAGTTAGGAATTTTTTCCTAATGTCCAACCTAAACCTCCCTTGCTGCAATTTAAGCCCATTGCTTCTTGTCCTATTCTCAGAGGTGAAGAAAACAATTTGTCTCCCTCCTCCTTGTAACAACCTTTTATGTACCTGAAAACTGTTATCATGTCCCCTCTCAGTCTTCTTTTTTCCACACTAAACAAACCCAATTTTTTCAATCTTCCTTCATAGGTCATGTTTTCTAGACAGCTAATCATTTGTATATTCTGTCTATGTAACCATATCCAAATGGGGTCCCCACAAATATATTACCACTCACTGCAGGGACCATTGTTGGCCTGCTCCTTGAATGTTACACACTAAGGGTCAGATTCTACCTACACTTTACGTGCCGTAGCGGAGGGAGGGCATAAGAAACTTCCCCACTCCCACTGAAGGGCCTATATAAAAGCCAGATAGAACTGCAGCCCCCTGCGCTCCGGGGACTGTTCCAATCCTCCCCAATGGGTGCACTGTGGTTTGAAATATGCAGGGAGGGGTGGAAGATGGGGCCAAGGGCTGTGCCCCTCTGTGCACCAATCATCATAGCTAGCATGCTACCTACAGAACAGAAAACGGCACTCCTCATAATGGTCTAGCAGCAGAAGTGGGCAGCCTCTATGAACCTGGCAGATCTGGGATGCGCAGTGTGTGGTGGAGTAGCTCCACACTCATTACTATGAGCTGGGCGTAAATGGCACAGTCTAGCCCACAGTTAGTTGTCAGCATTAATGACTCTCCAAATAACATCTGTGAGTCCAGACTTCATGAATATGTTAACTGATTTGTTCATCTCAGTCAAGTTCCCCAGACAAGGAGATACGTTAGTTTTTTCTGTAAGACCAACTTAGACCAGGATATCGAGTAAAAATTGTGAAGGTAAGAGCTATCCGAGGTATGCTGAGTTCAGACAGGCTTGTAAATTTGTGGGTGATATGACAACTCTGTTTAAAGAAAGAGAAAGAGGACAGATGGCAATATTTTTTTTTTTAAATAAAATTCACCCTTATTTTCAGCACCTAATTAACTTACTATGTAACATGTGAAGACCTATTGAAAATACGAAATCAGGGAGTAACATGGATCTCAGAGATGGGGACACACAGATAACTGCAAGGGATGAGCTAGAACAATGTAAAACACGACTAATTCACTAAATGAATCATAAGAGTGAAGCAGTGTTTGGTAGATGGATTTCAGCAGTTTACACCAAAAAGAAAATATCGATGGATTTGCAGATGAGTCCACAATCTCTCTCCTCTTTCCCTCTTCCGACCCCCTCTGAGCAGCAACTTAGCTCAAAGTTACTGTACTTTAAATCCATAACATTTGTATGTATAGAAAAGCTGTTCCTTCTGCAGGATGTTGTCTGTTCTTGGGATTGGGCATATACCCCTTTTTTTAAGGGGCTAGTTTGCTGTTGCTGTGGGGAAAAGGAAAAAACATTTCTGTGCTAGTGTAATTTTACACACTAATGGCTTAAACCTGCTCAGAGATTTGGAGTATTAGAATGAATCTCAGGGATGTAGATTAATGGGAAAGAGCCGGTGTTTAGATGCGGTACATGACAAATAAATGCAGCACATGATTCTGAAATTTCTCTCTCTCTCACACACACACACACACACACACACACTAAAAGGATAATTAGCCTACAGGATTTGGGTAACATATGCTATTACCTGATGTTATTTCAAGAACCTTGACAGTATAAAACAGAATGTATCTATTCTGAGGGGATGGGTTGGAGGAGTTGGCTTTAAGAGGCTTTTGCTTTCTAAATTGGTAACATGTAGTGTTAAATGCATGGGATGAGAGCAAAGGAAACTGACTGAATAGCATTATTGTTAATTTGGAAAAGGATATAATTTTTGCTGATTTGCAGTTTTGCAAGAATGGAAAAGGCACATTTTTATAAGTAATTTGAAAGTCACCAGAAGAAAGATTTAGAAGAGACCAAGATATACTCTCCAAAGGCTAAACCATGTCCTTGGCATTTCATTTTATCTTCCATTTTCCATTTCATATTACATAAAATATACACATTTTAATGTATGCTTATATTTGTAATATATTTTTGCCTTCTTTTTTGGTATATATATATATCTACACCATATATATATATATCTACACCAAAAAAGAAGGCAAAAATGTATTATATATTACATATATATATATATATGGCTCTTTTTTAGTGACATTACCTTGTATACTTAGAAAAAAGAAATTGGCTAAAATTGAATCAGGGAGTCTTTTTCTCTGCCTGATATAGTTTCTAGTATACATAGGACTAAATCTTGTGTTGGCTGCATGCACTTGGGATAAAGAGGTTATAGGAAACCTCCTTCCTTCTTGGTACGCCCAGGACCCAATCCTGTTCCTGTTGAAGTTGATGTGAGTTTTGCCATTGATCTCAACAAGAATGGAGTCGGGTTCCCAACCAGCAGATTTGCTCAGGAGCAGAGGAGGACATGCTTTTAGTTTTTTGTGCACCGGGAAGAGACCCTAAGTACTGCACCATTCTGTGCATGGCAGATTAAGGAGATTTGTCTGCTGGAGTCCCCAAGCATATTTGGCTATCTCAGCCCATGCAGAAGGTGGACATATATTGCTTCTTCTTGAGAGTCACAGTAAGATGTATTACAGAGAGCAAATCCCTGTACTCTGGCAGGGCTGGCCCACAAAATTTTGGCACCTGAGGCGGGGAGCTCAAATGACGCCCCTATGCCTCCTTGTTTGGGCCAAAACTTTGAAAGGTCTCATTTCTGCCTGTTCTACTCCTCTCATGGTACTGCTCTGCTACCTACCCCAATAAAGGAGAACTAACAACTTAAAATGCCTTGTTCAAAAATTTTAAGTAACACTTAACTTTCAAATGCCTGAACAGCAAATGTAACTTTTCTTGTCTGCATTTTTAATCTGTTTGAATAATCAAAGTGGTGCTTTCCTTGCCTTCTTGGTTGCAAAGATTTAAACTGCTTCCTGCTGAAGGTCCACAGTCTGGGCCAGCTCATGCTCTATTGAGATGGTTGCAAGGCCGACCAGCCTCTCCTGTGTAATTGTGGAGCGTAGATGTGTTTTTATTAACTTCAGCTTGGAGAAGCTGTGTTCTCCACTGGCAACTGTTACAGGAAGTGTTAGAAGTATGTGCAGAGCAACAAAAGCATTTGGAAAGAGGGTGGTCATCTTATTTGTGCACATATATTCCAGAACAGCTTTTGGAGTTGATCCTGCTGAAATGTATTTTGAAAGGGCTTTCAGTTCATCACCTAAATCACTCGCATCAATATCGCGCATGTCATCATGCGTCAACACTGTCTCTAGTGTCCTGCATTGCTGGTGTAGGTCTTCTTCAGGTGTAGTGATAGTTTTGGAATATCATACAACATCCAAATGTAGTGCTGTGTTCCTTGAGCTGCATGAAACGTTCTTCAGCTGACTGTATTGCACAATCTAGCACCTGGTTAAAGAATTCAACTTTGAATTGCTGTTTGGGATCTCTTATGGAATTATCTCATGCCTCGTAATCAAAATGTCGTCTTCTTCGGTGACTCTTGTATTCTTGAATGGGTGGGAAAATAGCTTCAGTGTGAAGTTCATCTGCCAACTTCTGTCCATTCTTCAGAATGTTTTGAAATCCCTCATCTGACCGGTAAGACTGTAGGTATGACTTTGCTTTGTCCAGTTGTTCCATTGCTCCAGATATATCAAGGTCAACACTTTGGAGTCTCTTGCTTACAACATTTATTTCAAACAGTATGTCATGTCACAACACTAAACCACACAGAAATTTGAAGTTATTTATATTTCTGGTGATTCCATTTCCCTCTGCCACTGTTCTCCCATGAACAGTGCCTGTCATGGTATTATCCTCCATAATGGCAACTGTGTCATCATCTATCTTCCCAATTTGGTGTTTGATAGGATTTATTGCCTCCACTCGACTTTCCCATCATGTGGCACTCAGTGGTTTCAGTGTCAGAGAGGACGTTCCCAGATGTTGCTTCAACAATTTGCGATCAATGAGTTGATGCAGAGAAAAATACATAAATGCTTTGAAATACATTAAAAAATTCAGCACCTCACTAGAAGCTGATGCTGCATCACTGACCACCAAGTTCAATGAATGAGAACTGCATGGGACAAAAAAAGCATGAGGGTTTAACTCTCGGATCTGTGTCTGCATTCCTCTGTTTTTCCCTCTCATGTTGGCACATTATCGTAGCCCTGACCTCTCCTGTCGGCTATCGCAATTCCCGTATCTTCCAGCTTTTTAAGAAGCACATTTGTCATACCAGCTCCTGTAGAATCATCAATGTCAATACATTCTAGAAAATGCTCTCTGACAGTCACCATTGCAGAGACATTTTCCCTAGGTTCTGTTGTTGTTACAAAACACACCATTAAAGTCATTTGTTCCATATGGCTGATGTAGCTGTGCGGTCCAGAATAACAGAGTAATATCTTGCTGACTTCAGATCTGCCACAATCTTCTGTTTGACTTTTGTTGCCAGTAACTGTATGATCTCATTTTGAATATTTTTTCCAAGGTAGTGGTGTATGTACATTTCTTGGGTGATGACTCTTCTTAGATGCTCCTGGAATACAGCATCAAACTCAGCCATCAGCTCCACAATTTTAAGGAAGTTTCCATTGTTTGGCACATATAGCTGATCTGAAGTGCCACGCAGTGCTAGGTTTTGGGTAACAAGCATTCTCACAATGGCAATGAGCCTTTTCAGAACATTTTGCCAGTAAAGAGATTCTGATGCAATCTTCTCTTGATGCTGCTATGGTGGCCTTTAACCTTAGTCTCATCTCAAGCTCTTTCCACCTATGGAATGCTCTCTGGTGATTTGCTGCCTTCTCATGGCATGACCGATTTCTTGCCAGATTTTTCCAGTCCTTTGTTCCCTTAGAACCCAATGTGGTTGGAACATTAGACTGGAAGAGTTTGCAACAAAAACAGTATGCAACATACTGGGTTTTTGAGTACATAAGCCATGGCCTCTCCACTTTGTCACCATTGGGAATTTCACGCCAGTAATGTGTTGGATGGAAACTTCTATTTTCATTGTCTTTGGGGAAAATGAAGTTTTTTCACTTGCTGTGGCCCATGCAGTACAAAGAAGTCCCTCAGGCTACTGCTCAAGTGGGACTACAGTCCTGGATCATCTAGACTTAAGGAACTAAACTCAACAGCAGCTGTTTCTTGCACTTCCACCACACTCTTCTCTGATCTACACTTTTCTTCAGGAATGTGCATGGTTACATCCATTTGAGATGCAGATATGGATGCAGCAGTAGCTTCCAGGTCACCTGCACTCTGACTAACTGGAAGATCAGACATCTTCTCACCACTCACATCCTCACTGGGGCCAGAAGGCTCACCATGAACATTTGTGTCTATGTATCTCAGGAGAGCTCCTTCCTGCTTAGATAGAAAAAGCTTCCTTTGCTTTCTTTCTTTTTCTGAATGCTGCCCCAGAGGGGTGTTTTCTTCTTTCACTCATGACTGCTGTTCTGTGCCAGCTATAGTGGCTCTCAACACTCAAATAAGCAGGCTGGTAGCAGGGCCTGAGTGAGGAAAGATATCAGTGTCTTAAGGGCCTAACTGGCTCCTACTACTTCAGTTGCCTGTTATCCTCAAGTGGGTTCAGGGAAGCAGCAGGAAACAGGAAGCTCCCTGAGAAGCTGACTTTAATCAGTCCAGGCTCCTGGGGATGCTAGAGCAGTACATAAGAGGCTCCTCCTCCTCTCTCTTCTTGCAGCTCCCACCATTTTCTGTTATTCCCTCTCACCTTTTCTCCTGCCTGCCTGTCTCTTGTGCCCTCTTTCCTCCAGCACAGCACTCCACCATCTCTGTGCATCTAGAGCAGAAAGAATACATATGCACCACCAGCAGACACAATTTTCTACACTCTGGGTCCTAGTGGCACTCCCCTACAGTCTGGCACCTGAGGTGGCTGCCTCAATTTGCCGCATGGTAAGGCCCGCCCTGCACTCTGGAGTCATCAAGCCCTGGGCCAGGAAGACATCTCACAGACCTACCACATGGCCATTCCTTCTCTCCACTATCCACCATCCCACCTCTTGCAAAGATACAGCACAGAGCAGTCAAACTTTCTCTATAGAGAATTGGCATATTTTTAATATACTGAAGCTATTGAAAATGGTTCAAAACCTTTAAGTGATAAATTCTTCTTATTATTATTAATAATGCATTTCTAAGATGTTAATCCTTGCCCTGTCTTGGCACCAGAAAACATGACAGACGGTGGGGAAATAGCTGGTTAATGCACATTGTTTCAGAGAGTGCAGTTTTCTTAGTGGATAAAATTGAGTAGCTAATGGCTTCAGTAACCCAGTGGTGGACTTGAAGATTAGAACTTGCATCTTGAACTATCAATAGAAGTGAACTGGGAGCCTTTGGAGATATTGGAGCAGCTGGCAGGATAAGGGCTCTTGGCAGCTAATCCATAGAGGACACGGCTGTTGCATTTTGTGTGATTTGGAACCTTGCATTTTTGGCATCTTCAGTCCAATATAAACTGTGTTACCATCATCCGGTGTGGAGATGATGAATGCATAGATGACTATGGCCAGATGTCTGGAAGAAGGGAGGAAAATTCCTAGATCACTGGATAGAACCCCGTAGGAATCTACAGACAAAGGTATCTATTGAAGAAAAGCAGTTGCTCAATACAGCTCTTTGGGTCCTGATGGACCCATCGTTGTGTTGTGCGGTCTTATCCAGTTACATCATATAAGGATGTCAGCGATTGTACTTGGCTATGTTGACTGCTGTAGGGGGAGAAGCAGTGAGAACATTGAGATATGGCCTCCATCCACTGCCATGAGGAGATGATCTTGCACTTGGCTGTCTCCCTAATGTCACAGCCTGAAATCTGCTTGCAAAACATCCAGGATGTTGGCAGAGGAAATAGGTTGTTGGGCCCTGGTTGCCACTACTAAGAACTTTCTCATCTGTTTTGCTCAGGAATAGCAGGTCAGAGATGGGATAGTAACTGGAAAGTTCTTTTGAATCAAGATTGCTGCATTATTCAAGGAAATTGTTGT
The DNA here is from genome assembly GCF_013100865.1 of Trachemys scripta elegans. Classification (NCBI taxonomy): domain Eukaryota; kingdom Metazoa; phylum Chordata; order Testudines; family Emydidae; genus Trachemys; species Trachemys scripta. Next base: position 24,870,519 of record NC_048299.1, read on the forward strand.
GCTTGCTGCTGTGAAGTTGTTGATGATTTCTCTTAGGAAATTGCTATCGTTCACCAGCCAGATAGGGCATGGATCTGTTTTCTAGATAGTGGCTCAGCTTCTAAGCTCCATCATATACGAAATAGCATTTTCATAGGTGTTGGGGACATTAAGGCTATCTGTTCCAAATTGGAGTTTACTGCTTCAGTGAGTTCCTTCCATATATACTGATTTTGTTTGTCAGGCTTGAATCAAACTGGTGTAAAAATAGGATGGCAGCTCCTGAGTTAAACTGGCATAATACCAGTGTGAGAGGAGAGTCAGACCAATGTTTTGTTCTCTCCTGTCACTTCTGCTGTAGAGTAACACTATCCCCAGTTCTTCAATATAATACAATCTATTTTTTATATGTCGTCCTCCTTACAGGGGACTACATAATGCCTTACAGAGCGAGACATAAGCTGGAAAAACGTGGAAGAAGTGGTGTGATTTAAGTGGAGCAAGTGACTCTGTGGCTGTAAGAAGGGAGGCGTTCTAGACATACAGGTCTGCCATGACCATGAGTCACTACTGACTTCTGTAAACAAGAATGTCATTTTCATTTGGGTTTGGAGATGAATGGAGTGCCAGTGGAGGGGATGGAGAAAAGGAACAACATGATCTCACTTGCAGCATTTTGGAACTCTGGGTTCAGATTTTTAAAATTGCCTAAGTTTCTTTGGATCACAAATGGTAATGAAAATGAATAGGACTTTAGTAATGTGGGTACTTTTGGAAATCTCACCACTGAAGTTTCGAGAGCATGGATTTAAGAAGACTATAAAAAAATAACCATCAAATTAAACGTTAAGACATTATGCAGGAACAATACTCTCTCAATACACCTTACTCACCCAGAATAGTGTTTTACTCCATGTCTGAAACTTCCCCCAGAATAGGTGACATACCACCACAAATGTTTCATTTGACCTGGAATTCTTAATTAATTAATTAATTATCATCATCATTTATTATTATTTCAATTCACTGAAAATTTTGAAAAATATAATTTTCGACTTGACCTGCAATTATTTTTTTATTTGTATTTTTTGGAATTGGCAGCAAACTGAAAAATCCATTATTAACACAGCTCTAGTCTTCCATGACCTTCAAAAACATCGTACAGGAGTCAGGCAGATTTCTCTTCTACAATCAAAATTGGGATAATTTGGTAGCAGCACCATTCATTTTAATTTTGCCTCTAAAAGTCAAGCACCAGATTTCCTTGTTATGATCAGATATGGGGACTGCGGGAGTGGCTGTAACAATATTGTCCTTCCCATCCCTAGCTCTTATGAAAAGCCCTGGTTATTAAAGTTGTTGTTTAGAGATAGCATACGCAGAAAGCGGGTTTAACTCTATTTCCTAGCCCAGTCACCTGACATAGTTACAAAGATGAATAACCCTGTCACATGACAGAGGTCAGTAATCACTGACTTCAGCTCTATTTAGAGCTTCTTTTGTCTCCTAATCTTTACTTATCTATGGAAATGTTTAAGTTTTCACCAAAAACTCAAAACCTGAAGGATTTGAGTTGAAATGGGAGTTGTAATGCCTCATGGGAGTTGTAGTTAATGCCTTATGTCCCTTTTCTTCTCTGTGGGCCAGAATCCCCAGCTGGACTCCATCTCTCAGAATGCACCTCAGCCAGGGACACTAAGCTGCACAGCTTCCCCTCACCAAGAAGGGAGACTATGGTGCATTATGGAAGATGCAGCTCAGCAGGAGATCCCGGTCCGTGGAGGAGAATGAGGGCACGAGATGCAAATTATGGCTCCCATCACGCACCGAAATTCCCATTTTCAGCCAAAATCTTTTGATGAAAAAATTAATTTTTTATGTAAAAATTTCATATAGATGAAAAATCATTTTTCTTCTGAAAAACAGTTTTTATGCAATATTTTTGACTAGCCCTATTATTATTATAGTAATCACTATAGTTTAAATGTCTTCTGGATCTTCTATTTCTACAAATTATCTCCTGATTGGCTAATAAAGGTTGACAACATTTATTAATACATTTATTTAGTGTCTCCAACAAACAATATTTAAACAGTACTCATTACCTATGGTATCTTTGTGCAGGCAGTACTTCTGGGACTGATGACATTTAAGATGTAATGGCCATTTTCTCAAAGATTTCTATATGACTTCAGAACATTCAAACTATGTGTTAAAATTAAGTAAGGTACCCCAATTTGGAAACTGAGTAAATAGCATATGGAATCAGTGGAGACCTAATTATACCACTTACGTTTAACATTCGGTTCTCTAACATTTTTTTTAAATTACCAAAATGAAGTGGAATAGACACTTTATGGATTTGTTTCTTTTGGTGCACACATTACTGAGCTGAAACTCTGAGATACCATAATTAACAAAAAGTTATACAGCAGAGAGCTTATAATACAATCATAACAAGATTAAGTAAAAGAAATCAAAGTCAATTTGTGTTTAGTGGTTTGGGGAATAACATTTCTGTCAAGTTGTTGAACACTAATCATTAAAACACCGGAATAATCCACCTCCTAATTAAACAACAATAAACAATTGTCAATGGCACATAATTGTTAAAAGTCAGCAAAGGAGGCATTAGTGTAAATAAAGATTAGAAAGAGCTCTTTAAAACTAGAATGGGAACGTTATTTAATGCCTGACAGAACAGACTAAACATAATCAGTATTTGCATTACAAAACTTGCAAATACCTGCATCAATACTGTTTAGATGGCATTGAAGCTGGGTTGTACTTTAGTAACATATGGAGCATGTTTTGTCTCCTAATCTTTCCTTACCTATCGAGATGTTACATCCTTTATACTGTACATTGTTTTTCAGTATCCCCTAATCTTAGGATCAGATATATTCTAGAAAGAAATTCAGGTCATTCTGTTCCATTGATGATGACTAATTCAAAAATTGTGGGCTGATTGGAGAGGATTTGCAGTTAATGCGCTTGGACTGGGTCTTAGGAGACTGTGGGCAGGTCTTCACTACGGGGGAGGGGGTCAATTTAAGATACGCAAATTCAGCTACATAAATAGCGTAGCTGAATTCGACCTATCGGAGCCGACTTACCCCACTGTGAAGACGGCGGCAAAATTGACCTCCGCGGCTCCCGGTCGACGGCGCTTACTCCCACCTCCGCTGGTGGAGTAAGAGCATCAATTCGGGGATCGATTGTCGCGTCCCAACGAGACGTGATAATTCAATCCCCGAGAGATCTATTTCTACCCGCCGATTCAGGCGGGTAGTGTAGACCTAGCGTTAGGTTCAACTCCCAGCTCTGCTCCAAGCTTCTTATGTGACTTGGTCAAGTCATTTAATTGCCTCAGTTCCCCATCTGTAAAATGAAGATGGTAATAATACTTCTCTTCTCCCATACTGTTGATTTAAGTCTGCAATTTCTTTGGGGGAAGGGGCTATCTCCTACTAGGTACCTATACAGTACCTAACATAATGAGGCTCTCAGTTGGGGCCTCTAGATTTTTCTGTACCACAAATAATAGAAATAAAGGTGGCGATGGTATATTAGGAAAGCTTTTAATCACAGTGGACAATTGACTGAAAGCGGCAAAGTAACGCTTGTTTTTTTTTAGTCTGGAGACCCTAAGCTTGTGTACACAGCAATTAAACACCCACTGCTGGCCTGGGTCAGCTGACTTTGGCTTGCTTGGGCTCCAGGACCGTAAAATATTACAGCCCAAGCAGATATTTAGGGCTTGTTCTGGAGCCAGAGCTCTGGGACCCCATGAGGGAGAGGGTCCCAGAAACCAGGATCCAGCCTGAGTCCGAACATCAATCTAGCAATTTTTAGCTCTAGGGCCAGAGCTCTGCAAGCCTGAGTCAGCTGATCCTGGCCGGATGCGATGTGCATCTTTTATTCCAGTATAGACATACCTCAAGGTTCAAATCCTAATTTGCGATAGTGAAAATGAGTGTTTTAGTCTTATACTGAACCTATTTGGAGGCACCACAAAAGCAGCAGAAACAATTTGGCATGATAATTAGTCTCTTTGTTCAAGATAGGCCCAGGACTGGGACATGACAGCACTATGGTACCTGTCCGGGAGATTTGACCAGAGCATGCACACTCTATGCCTGATGCTATCTGTGATATTAAACCCTTACGGCTGAAAGCACTACATTTTCTTTCAGATTTAAAACCACTTACACAACTGGGGGAGGGGGAAGGAAGAAAAGAAAAAAGACGATGCGTATTTGGAGGAGGTGAGGATATCTTATTAAAGGAAAATTTCTAAAGTATTGAAAAGTGGAGTGGGTTCAACAAAGGGAAAATGAATGGTTGCATTTTTTTTGCAGCATTAAAATTAATTATGCAGTTACCCTGCTTTCATTGATTACATTTTAATTTTAGCAAATATTTCTAGTGATATTTGTTATATTTTTAGGAATTGGGCACTGGGCTCTGTCATTTTTAAATTTCACTATAACCTTTGCACTTCTTGCTCTCTTTGCTGAAATATTCAAGCAGAAACCAAGAATTCCTCTTTATTCTTTCATCAGCATAGGTGCCAGATTCCCATCTCATGAGATGCTGGAGGTTTACCCCCTAAATCTGCCCTCCCCTCCTCCCAGAGAAGCTGTTTCCAGACATAGTGGGGGGAACTCACATAGGTTAATGCAGGCTTGGAGCTTGAATTACCATAGTATCACACAGTTGATTTCAATGAAGTGGTGATTCAGGTCCTCAGTATGCAGTAAAATGCAGTTATTTGCCCTACAAGGTTTTGGGATGAGGCGATGACGTGTTTCCAAGGCTCTGGAAGAAGCAGGGAGTTATTGCAGAGGGACTTCCTAGTGGAAGAGTCATGAGTCTCTTCATCTGTGCCAGAATCAAAGAATACACCAGGTAATAATAACTACTTCTCTGTTCAGAAATAATGGGCCAGTTTCATCCCTGTTATAATTCCACTGATTTCATTAGCATTTTAGTCCCATTGAATTTGTCCCAATAACTAAGGTTTATTTGCCATGATTACCATTACCAAAATCAGGTTGTTTTGTCAGAATAATGCTTCTGGAAAAAGAAAAACAACACAAGTACTCTAGTGCAGTTCCTCAGTCAGTATAAATACGCATAGATTCATTGAGTTCAGCTAAGGAGCTGATCTGTAATACTTAGGAACAAATTATTAAAATTCACAGTGAAGGGAAAAGGTAAGTCCGCTGTTAGAAAACATACCAAATATTATGGTGTGAATGTTCCAGTGACTTTTGTTCATGAATGAATGATGGAAATTGATTCTCTCTGGCTGTTTCATTCTTCATGTTTTATGCATAATCCCATAGATTTCAAAAGGAGATTAAGAGGTATAATTTGCATGATAATACTTCAATTGACATCCTATGTGGGTTGTCCAAAGGAGCTGCAGATCTAGGGTAATGTGACTGGAAGCTTCTTTTTTATCTTCATTAACAGTACTTTATACATTTGCAATGACATTCCAGTACCTTCAAAGAAACCATTATGATCTCACTGCAAATAGCCCTATGATATCAGTGACTCTGTTCTAATATGACTCCACATGCATCATGAAGGGAGTATCCACTCTCATTTTCCATTTATTTGCCATGATTACCATTACCAAAATCAGCTTGTTTTGTTTGTTTGTGTGATTGTTTGTTGGTTTGACAATGCTGACATGATGAAAATACACCACAGTGTGCATTCTTAAGGAGAAAATCTATGGGAGAACTGCAAAGTAACATGAAAGTGAAAAGAAATGACTAAGGCATGGAGACTGTAAATATAGAAGTGTTATTTACTCCTTCTCATAACACAAGAACTAAGGGTCCCCAAATGAAATTAATAGGCAGCAGGTTTAAAATAAACAAAAGAAAGTATTTCTTCACATAACACACAGTCAACCTGTGGAACTCCTTGCCAGAGGATATTGTGAAGGGCAAGACTATAACAGGGTTAAAAAAAAAAGCTAGATAAATGCATGGTGGATAGGTCCATCAATGGCTATTAGCCAGGATGGGCTGGGATGGCGCCTCAACCTCTGTTTGCTAGAAGCTGGGAATGAGTGACAGGGGGATGGATCACTTGATGATTACCTGTTCTGTTCATTCCCTCTGGAGAACCTGGCATTGGCCACTATTGGAAGACAGGTTACTGAGCTATATGGACCTTGATCTGACCCAGTATTGATGCTCTTATGTTCTTATGTTCTAATCCATGCATCTAATTAACAAAATTTAACTGTGTTTTAAATATAAAAGTATAAGTAACTAAATCAAAAGCTGCCAGATGGACAGACTTCTGATTTACATTATGTTAAGATTAAGGGTATTCATGTCCTATTTGAATGTGTGGATTTAAAAATGTTGTAAGGCAAATTTTGCTGATTTAACAAAATCTCCATGGTTAAGGGCTCGGTTTTGTCTTTGTCATGATCTCTAAGCAAGCAGATCAGAAGAGAGATTCTCACTGAGTACAGTGCATATAATTTTTATTTAATACAGGTTAGATTGCAAATCCATAGTTACACTGAGTAGTATCTTACTTTTCAAGTAGTATCATTGATTTCAATGGAACTATTTACAGTGTTAATTACTACTCAGTATAAGAACGTGTAGCTGAATCTAACCTATGTTATTTCTAATTGCTGCACTTTTCCATTACAAACAGGTAAAACATTTTTTTTAATTATTTATGTTACTTCAAATATCTTGCAATTTTTCCAGGGATAATGTTGTGCTTCTTACCACATTTGGCGGATCTCTTTCTTTTAATTAAAGATCATTTATATTTTTATCTTTATTTAATTAGTTCGTTATTTAATGTGTTAATTGAGGATATATGATTCCTCTATTGAGAGTAATTAAAATGTATCATGGGGATGCCAACAGATGAGATAACATGCTATAAGGTTAGGGACTTCACGCATGTGATTCACAGGCATAAGGATTAGTTTAATTCACTAATGAATTTGTCTCGGTAGTTTATAGGAAGATAAAATGTCATCGTTACTGGCTGTCTTTTTCTTTCATATGAGTAGAAGGTTTTTTTGGGTAAAAGGGGCCATCCTGCTCCTCTTGAAGGTAATGGCAAAACTCTCATTGACTTCAATAGGAGTGAAATCAGGGCCTGGGGTATGACTACACTGCAATGTAAGCTCAGGGTTAGAGGGACTTGAGTCACCTGACCCATGTTAGGGAACCCTGGACTTGAGCATCTACATTTATTTAAACCCTATGTTAAGACTTTTCTAACTGGTGCACAAAACTAGGGCTCTGATCTCCATACTGCAGTGCGCAGACCCGGGTATTAGGGTGACCATATATCCCGTTTTGGCCAGGACAGTCCCTTTGTAAAGCCCTGTCCTAGCCATCCCTACCTTTTTTTTTGCAAAACTGGGCATTTGTCCCATTTGCTCTTGCCAACTGACCATCAGTTGGCAAGCGCAAATGGGACAATTGCCTAGTTTTGCCAAAAAAGTGGGGCGTGAACCCTCGTGGGGCACAGAGGAACATGCAGGTGGAGGCAGGAGAGCAGCAACACCAGCCCTGTGTGGAAGGGAGGGAAGACTTGGGCTGGGCCAGCCCTGCGTGGGCCGGTGGGTGGCAGGGGGCATCAGGCCGGCCCCCTGCAGGGATGCGGGGGGAAGGAAGAGGGCGGGGAGGCCTTGGGCCAGCCTCGCACAGTGTCCCGCTTTCCCTTTGGGAAAATATGGTCACCCTACCAAGTCAAAATAACCATATCCCAGAGTCCCTAGCAGTCCCCTGCCCCACAATGTGGCCTCTGTAGCCTTAGGACTGTGTTACACGGTGGGAAAACTTTACAGCCCACCCTGCGTTTTACAGGAAGTTTGAAGCAGCTCGCTTTGCAAAAGCCATGATCGGTTCGCTCTCCATAGCAAACCCAACAGGCTCTGTGATAGTGTGCTTGCAGATCGGTGATCAGAAGAGAATGGGTTAATGCTGACCTGAGCTGCTGCTGTTTGCAAAGGGGACGTGGCTTCCCCTTTCAATAGAGTGGGTTGCAGATTGTTGGGATAGAGAGGACTAAAGAAGGTGTCCCATAGAATTGTGGGATACTTCCAGCTGACTCTGGGACTTAAGTGGGGCTGCATCTACGCTGCAAAGCAATAGGGATCGGATCCTGGGTCCCACCTTAACTCGAACTCGGACCCTGGAGCCCTTCATGGTCCTGGAACCTTCGGTCTGAACCATGGTTTAGTGCAATTGCAGTGTAGACACAAGAGGAGGTTATGCTTGAACCCAGGCTCAAGCATAGGCTTAGGTTGCAATGTAGTCATACCTTATATTACTCTTTATCCTCAAGGAAAAGAAACAGGAAGTGAAGCTTACTGCCAGATTCAAAGTTCACTGAAGTCAGTGGGAGTCTTTCCATTGCTTTGAGTTTTGGATTGGGTCCTCTTTTCCCCCCCTCTCTTTCACCCGTTCATAGAGTTATGGGGTGAGATCCTGACCCCTTGAAGTCAGTAAGAGTTTTGTCATTGACTTCAATGGGGTAGGAAGTGACCCATGTAATTGAAAGCCTGAAGCTTTTTACTGTACTATTCTGTGATGCCACCATGTTGGCGAACACTGGGTATTGAACAGTGCATGAGTCTGTACAGTTTGAACTAAAGCACCAGGTTCTATAGCTAGGGGCTGTAGCAGACTCACATCCACCGTGGAATGGGCACAGAAGGGGATGTATGACATACACTGACCCATGAGTTCCAGCTGCATATACAGAGGTAGTAGGGTGACCAAACAGCAAATGTGAAAAATTGGGACAGGGGGTGGGGGGTAATAGGAGCCTATATAAGAAAAAGACCCCAAAATCGGGACTGTCCCTATAAAATCGGGACATCTGGTCACCCTAACAGGTAGAGATATTTCCTACTTCTGTAAAAAATATCAAATCATTTTTAAAAACTACATCTGGGTACTAGATTCAAATCCACCTTTTTGTGTGTGGAAGCAAATGCTTTCATAGAATAATCACTCTCATAAAACTGTTCCACATCTTTATGGCGGGCATCTTCATACAATGTTTCCTCACTATGTAAAAACAACAAGGAGTCTTTGTGGCACCTTAGAGACTAACAAATGTATTTGGGCATAAGCTTTCGTTGGCTAGAGCCCACTTCATCAGATGCATGAAGTGAAAAATACAGGAGCAGGTATAAATTGTATCATGTTTGTGTGGGTTGTGGGGGCAGGAGAGACCCCAAGATAGGACAGCCTGTCAGGCTAAGAGTATAGCTGGATAGATTAACAATATTGTTAGGTGACTTAAGGGAACTACTGTTGTGGTCCCTTGTGGCATGTAGGAGTTTAGATAGTTTAGTGTCCTTTTTCCTCTGTAGAGATGCAAAGTGTGTGTTGTGAATGGCTTGTCTAGTTTTTGTAAAGTCCAGCCACGAGGGAGTTTGTGTGGAAGGTTGTTTTTTTTAAGAGAGTTCATTCTTGATCTTCTCTTGTTTGCTGTATAGGATGTTGATCAGGTGGTTCTGCAGTTTCTTTGAGAGTGTGTGGCACAATCTCTCACTATAGTCAGCGTGGTATGTTGATTGTAATGGATTTTTTACCTTCAGTCCTTTTGGTATTATGTCTTACCACTTCAAAATTTATTTTTCCTCCCTTGGTATCCTGCTGCTAATTAATTTATCTTGTTAGACTGACCTCACACTTGGTAAAGCAACCCCCATCCTTTCATGTATTTATACCTGCTCCTGTATTTTTCACTTCATGCATCTGATGAAGTGGGCTCTAGCCCACGAAAGCTTATGCCTAAATAAATTTGTTAGTCTCTAAGGTGCCACAGGGACTCCTCGTTCTGTTTGCTGATACAGACTAACACGGCTACCACTCTGATTCCTGACTATGTAGCTTTCTGCCATGTCTCTATACTTGACAGTCCCTAAAGGGGCTCAAGTGTAATCTTACAACCTACTAGTTCTCTGATGCCCTTAATTCATGGTTAAAGGCACTATGAAATACTTAATTAAGGAGCACAACAGAAGTGTTAGCAAGACTACAGAGAAGAATGGGCCAAATTCTGCCTTTGGGTGCATGTGCATGGCTCTTAGGAACCTCAGTAGGAGCCATGTGCATGCATCTAACTCCAGAATTTGGCACCATGGTTTAAAAATAGGCTTACACTATGTAGATGAAAAGTCTGTGAATTTTCTCTTAATTGATCCTGTCACTGCCCTCCCTCCTCAAATTGTGTCTTTGTGACTGGAAGGGGAAAAAGTATCAAATAATTTTTACTTTAATCAGGAAAAATATGAGCTTTATTCTTTATTCTGCTGACACTGAAATCAATGGCAAAATTCCTATTGATTGGGGCCTAAAAATGTTATCATAATTGACAGTGATTGGTCTCAAGAATTCTGTTCTTTGCATCATGCTGGGACAGGAAAACCATATTCCTATTGCTCTTCTAATTCCTTTTATGGTTGCAGCTCTGTAAGACTCAGGACTCTGGAAGCAGACCAGATGGCCTGGGGAATTGCCAGGAACCTGGTGCGTAAGCAGGTGTTGTGCATGTGCACAAAACATTAATAAGATAGCTATAAAATCACTTTGTGGAGCAAAGCATGTTCAGTTATTCTAGGGGGGTTATTAATCACATCTTACATTTTTACATGCCTTGTGGGAGACATATGCTGAAGGTCTCATGCAGCCAGTAATAAGACATCATTAGAGTTTCTAAAAGTTATAGATGATAATTTTTTAACACAAAAAGTATTGAACCCAACATGCGATAACCCAACATTGGACCTCATTGTGATATATAAAGATGAATTAATAATGGATTAGAAGATGTTGGTTGCCTAGGGACAAGTGACCATGACCTGATTACGTCCAATATGGGCAATCAGAGGATGGTTTGAACCAGTAATATTTATTCCTGGTGCTTCAAGAGGGCTAATTCCCTAAAGCTGAGGAACACTATGAGTAAAATTGACTTGGGGGGAGGGGGAAATTTAGACAGAAAAATATGAATGAAAATGGGGAGTTCTTTAAGAAAACTTTATGAGATAGCCACAATACCGCAATTAAGAAAGCAATCCTGGTTCACTGGGAAAGGAAGGCAGAAATTTGAATTTAAAAAGCAATATATAGCAAATTTAAAATCAGGGAAATAGATAGCAATCAATATAAATTAGAAGTCATGAAGTGTAGAAAATTGCTAAGGGAATCTAAAGACATCAGGGAAAAAAATCATGTCTGGCAGGATTAAAACAATAAGAAGAAACAAGTCCTAATTAAGTACATTAGGTAGGAAAGAAATCCTAGCAATGGTATTGGCGTATAAATAGATGCAGATAGTAAAGCTGTTAATGATACAGAATAGGCAGACATGTTCAATAAATATTTATGTTCTGTATTTGTTAAGAAGCAGTATGATGTCCTTGTCGCACAGGATGATGATGAAGTATTTTCCAGTCCATTAGTAACCAAGGAGGATGTTAAACAACAACTACTAGAGATAAACATTTTTAAAATGGTTGGCACAGATAACTTGTCCCCCAGAGTCACAAAACATCTGATTAAGAGGAGATCTCTAGCACAACTCTGATAATTGTTAATAAAACTTGGAAAACCAGGGAAATTCTAGAAGACTGGAAGAGTGCTAGCATAGTACCAATATTAAAAAAATGGAAATAGGATAACTAAGGTAACTACAGGCTGGTTAGCCTGACATCAGTCCCAAGAAGAATAATGGAAAAGAGGTGGATATGATATGAAATTCAACTAATAAAGAATTGAAAGGATAGGGATATAAATAATATGGCTTTACAGAAAATAAGTCTTGTCAAACAAACCTGATTTCATTCTCTGAGGAGTGACACAGGCTGGCTAGACCTTTCAGGTAAGTCAGGCTCAGTCTTGCCTATGCCCTAGCTGCTAGCCCTTGGCTGATGGTGATATGGCAACATAATGATAAGTAGTGACCACAGCTGTGAAAATGTTACGAAAAGATTATACAAACAGTGTGGAGAATTCAGCCAGGGGGAAAACTGCAGAGAAGATAGGACTTTGCTGCAGGCAGGAGAACCCACAGGGAGCAGGGTTATGCTCCTGAGAAAGGAACTCACACAGGCAGAAGTCAGTTAGGAGGACCCACAGGCAGCAGCATAGGTTCCTATGAGGGAAGCTGTGAGTTAAATCCTACAAGGAGAAGGGGGATCCCTAGGGGAAACTCCAGAGTTCCTGGGGGAGGGAGAGAGTGAGGAAAACCTGCTGAGACAGGTTAGAGTCATGTGGGGAAGGCCCTGAGGTAGAGTCAGTAAAAGCATGTCAGTGGAGCCCAGGAAGGGCTTAAGACTTATTAGTTCAGCAGAGAAGGGAAAGCCAGAGGCCCACGAGCCAGGCTGTGGGGAAGCAGCACAAGGGGGCTTAGAGGTAGAAAGCGGCTCAGGGAAACATCAGCATGTCTGAAGAAGCAAACCGAGATATCGAATAATACAGGGTCTCTGGGCTGGAATCCAGAGTAGTGCACCTACCAGCCCCTAAGGAAGGGCCATGCAAGCCCAGCTGCAGTAGCAGCTTAGAGCTCCTGTGAGAGAGGCCCTGAAGGAGGGCGAGTAACAGCATTTCAGTGGAGCCCAAGGAGGGTGGAAGAATTATTCTTTGGACATTTAGGCTGAACTTTCAGTGGGACCTTGTGTGACCCCAGAAGTGGATTGAACTTTGTGACTTGGCCAGAGGGCCATGCCACAGAAAACCTGCTGAGTGGCAGATGACCTGTGGAGGTATGGGAGACAAGGACATCTTGTAGCATTGAGCCCTGATACAACCGGGAATTACGGGTGGTGAGCACCCTACCTTACAAGGAGATTATAAACTTTGGTGAACAAAGGTAACAGTAGACATTTGTAAGGCATTTGACTTAATATCACATGACATTCTGACTAAACGATGCACACCGTACAATATCAGTAAAGCATATGTTAAATTGATTAAGATCTGGCTAACTGATAGATCTCAAAAAGTAGCCATTTATGGAAAATCATCAAGTGGCTGTGTTTCTAGTGGGGTTCTACAGGGATTGGTACTTGGCCTGAGACAATTTGACATTATCATCAGTGATCTAGAAGCAAATACAAAATCATTGCTGATAAAATTTGCAAATGACACAAAGATTTGTGGAATGGTAAAGAAAAAAGAAGAAACGTCAATCAGACAGAGCTACTGGATCGCTTGGGAAAATGGGCCCATTCAGTCAAAATGTGTTTTAATACAGACAAATGTGAAGTTATATATCTAGAAACAAGAAATGCAGGCCACACTGACAGAATGGGGAATGGGATCCTGGAAAGCAGTGGCTGTAGAAAGGATTTTAGGGGTAAGTAACTCAATATGAGCTCCCATTGTAACGCATTGGTGAAACAGGCTAATGCAATCGTTGGATATATAGACAGCGAACAGTGAGAGTAGGGCGGTGGTTTTACCTCTGTATGTGGCATTGGTGAAACCAATACTGGAATAGTGTATAGGGTTCTGATGTAAATGTTTTGAAAAGAATGTTGACAAAATTGGACAGGGGGCAGAAAAAAGCCGCAACAATGAGTTGAAATCTGGAGAAAATTTCTTACCACGAGAAATGTAAAGAGGCTCATCTGATTAACTTATCAAAAAGATGACTGGGAGATGACATGAATATAGGGTGACCAGATAGCAAATGTGAAAAATCAGGACAGGAGGTGGGGGGTAATAGGTGCCTATATAAGAAAAAGCCCTGAATATCAGGACTGTCCCTATAAAATCGGGACATCTGGTCACCCTATATGAATACAGTGTATAAGTACCTCCATAGGAAGAAAACACCGAGTACTGAAGGACTCTTTAATCTAGCAGAGAAAGGCATAACAAGAACCAGTGGCTGGAAGCCGAAGCCAGACAAATGCAAATTGGAAATCAGGCTCACATTTTGAACATTGGAACAAGTTACCAAGGGAAGTAGGGAATTCTTTTTGCTGTCCTCAGATTGACTGGATGCCTTTCTGGAAGATATGCATTAGCCAGACACAAGTTATTGAGCTCAATACAGGGGTAATGTGGTGAAATTTAATGGCCTGTGATCTACAGGAGGTCAAAATAGATCATCAAATCATCCCTTCTGGCCTTAAACCCTATGCATATATCAAGTATCAGGGGGTAGCCGTGTTAGTCTGTATCTACAAAAACAACAAGGAGTCTGGTGGCACCTTAAAGACTAACAGATTTATTTGGGCATAAGCTTTCGTGAGTAAAAACCTCACTTCTTCGGATGCATGTGGCATCCGAAGAAGTGAGGTTNTAGAACAGTAATTACATGAAGTTACCCTCTGGCATTCAACTATGACCATCATATTTAGTTTAATTTTAATTCTAATTAAGATGCCAATATTCATTTGATCAAGTGTTAAAAAACAAATGCTCATAAAGCAATTTCAAAGCAACTTAAAACACATACATTTTGATCATTAGCCAATCCATGAATTACTCAATTAAGCTTTTTGCCTTTTATAACATTTTTGCAAAATTTTATTTTAAATTAATTGTATAAACAATCCATCAGCTGCACGGTTTGTATAAAAATATCTTCAATTTGACTAGTCTGATAGGCAAAATGTCTACCACTTAAAGTTAAATATCCGGGGGTAGCCGTGTTAGTCTGTATCTAACAGATGTGGCATCCGAAGAAGTGAGGTTTTTACTCACGAAAGCTTATGCCCAAATAAATCTGTTAATCTTTAAGGTGCCACCAGACTCCTTGTTGCCTATGCATATATGTTTTTCATTCTAACACTTTACCACTGATGCACAATGGTGATTTCACATGCCTAATACTTGAACACAACACAATATTTGGAATTGAAAAAAAATATTTTCCAACAGAATGTCCAAGATCAATGTAGGTAGGTACAATGTAATTACTAAGTCTGAAATTTGACTAGGACAGCAGGCCTAGTACCTCTCCTTTTGCAAAATCTCCATGAAATATTAAACAAACTCACATGGCCAAGAGCTAGGTATTGCATTTAATTGGAAAAGAAGTTTCAAAAGCCCAGTGCACTAAAACACGCCTATTCAGAGGGAAGAGCAGCACCTGCTGATTGGAGGTCTCCAATCCAAATACTGAGTCCAGCTGAACCCAATTGACCCGTGAGATCTGAACGGATAACAGCAGAAGTTACTAACGAGAGAATTACTAACTTGGATGTAATATATTTATCAACCAATAAAATAAATATAACAGGTGATAGAAATGACATTGTCAGCTGCTTAAAAATGTGCCAGGATGATAACAGAGTGCACCCCCAGGAGATAAATTTTGTATTGCAAACATCACTTGAATCCCGAGAACTATCATTGGAATCAATGAGAGCGATCCGATGCAAATACATTTCTCATTTCATTCAATGAGTTTGTGACGGAATGTTGATCACACATTACTACAGTATGAGTAAAACCCTTTCATTGGTCCTTCTGTTAAGCAGCATCCATAGTCAGATTGCTACAGCTAACACTGAGATTCAAGCTTCCTCACTCCCAAGGATGCTATGCATACCAATGAAGGGAGCTGGAAATGTAAACAGAGAGTGAATTTACAAGTCAACAGTGGAAGTCAAGTGCACTGTTTCTCTGGCCTGTTCAGAACTGTGCGACACCAAAACTTGAAGTGGGACTGAATACGAAGGGAGGAGCTATAATAAGATGTGGCCTTTAAAATATATATGTACGTGTGTGTGTGTTTGCAGACCACGTTGTGCTCTCCTGTTAGCAATCCATGAGCAAACACTTGATTAAAGAAGAGAGCTGCAGTAGGCACGGGCACTGCTGCTGATTCAGAAAAAAATAATCTTGCTTGAAGTTATTTAGTCTTTTTAGTTCTGGTCCCAGCATGGCAGAAGCATGTGAAAGTGAGAAAAAAGAAACATATTCAAAAAAACTTTAATTAAGATTTACAAACATCTATGTACTGGTGGAGGCTTGGGACTGGGGGGGGGACTCCCCCCTCTGGAGCTGGTTTCCCTATTGCTGTGTAAAAGCCTTAAGGCTGATTGGAGCCATACAAATTTTAGTCTCGTTCTCTGATGTAGTATAACCATTCTAATGACGATTTCAGATTCACAAAAGCTGAGCACGGGAGTTTTAAACCTTGAGCACCAGCTGTGAAAGACCAGTAGGGCAACAATTCACATAACCTTTCCCTATCAAAACAGGGGGAAAAGTTAATGAGTTACTCCACAAACATAGTTCAAGACTTTTTGCTTTAGTCTCTTAACTATCAAAACCCATGCTATTCATTTCCCCATGTCTGAACGTTTTGTTTGTGTAGCATACACTTGGTTTTGAAAGATTTCACCCTCTAGCACACAATGTTCTTTTATAGAAAATATTTGACTTTTCTTCCCCCTGTGGTTTTCCTTTGGCACTTTGCAACTTATTACATTCTTCGCCTGCATATACATGCACCTTGGCACCATCCTGCTTTAGCATTAAGATTAGGGAAATCATGATACAACAAGTTTGCAAATACACATCTGCATGAAACATCTAAACAGAGATCTGGCATTACTGTATATGGAGAAACAGCTTAAACAAGAATGGGGCAAGGATCTAAACAGATTATTCACTTCAAATCTATAGTTAAAACATATGTCCATATGCATATATATGAAGAATGGAGGGGGAGAAATACAACAGTTTTCTTCATACTGCACTTTGGAAAGTACTGTTATGTCTGCCATGTGACTGGGCAAAAATGTCACCATATGTCCTAAGGAAAGAAGTAAAATTGGCTGGCAGGTAACAACAGAGAAGTTAATCTCATGCCAGACAAGTCAAGCAGTGGGAGAAGATATAAGAATATTAGAATAAATAGTATCTGTTGCCTAAATTCATTTGACTTAAAAGTGAAATCAGCTTTGGCTCGGTTATTCTTTAAGGATCATATATAGTCCATACAAAAATACAACTTTAAGAGAAAAGTGAAGTTTACACTTGAGAACTCAACTAAAGGAGAAGGAGTTAAGGTATCACAGATACATTATTTGGTCTTCAGTTTCCTAAACCAAATACATTAGGGCTTCAGGGGGGAGGAAATTACTGGGAGCAGGCACATGACTGTTGCTCACATAGACCTTGAGCCTGCAAGATGCTCTCTGTCTGCAGGACTTTATACCCATGCACAGCCCATCCATTGCAATAGGGCTCTGCACAGAAAGGCCCTTGTCCTTGCACTGGTCCCGTTGAAATATAGCTGCATATCCAGCTTGCAGGATACAGGCCATATAAGATACTGTAAATAACATGTTAATTTATATCCTGAAAAATAATCACATCCTTAATCCTTTTCAGATTACAGCCCTATCACCAGACTTTTAAATTTTGATTTTAGAGCTGTGTTAAGGGTGTAGTAATAGGTAACTATACTGCAGCATATATTGGGGATCGTCTGAGTGGTCACTTTATAAGGTACTGAAGGAGCCATTTTATGGTAGATGCAATGAATGTGACTGCCTGGATGAACTCTGATTCCTGATAAAAACTCCTGTCCCCTCACAATAAGAACCTTTATAGGTCCCTGATTCAAATCTGATGAATTTGATGGAAAACTCTCCTTGACTTCAAGAATCTTTGGATCAGGCCCTAAATGACTACCTGGATACTAATGTATGGTGCAAACTATAACATAATTATGTTTCTTATTGCAGTCAGATATAATAGTTTCTTCTGCCTGTAATGTGACTGCATGAGAGGCAAATCTTTGGGGTGGGTATATGCGCTTCATCACCCTTGAGATAGACTCACGAAAGAGACTTTCGGTCAATAATCTTGTATGTGTAGTATTTTGTTTGACAAGTGATATTCCACTGTGCTGTTGACCTGCTATAAATTTTAAGAAATTAGACACTCACCCATCTATCTATTTAGCCAGCTATCATCTTCTATACTATATACATGGATATAAAAATGTAAAACGCTACACCAATTTTCAATACATACAGAGCATTGGAAATGATATTGAAAATGATCTGATACAGTTAAAAAAAGAAAGAATGCATGAAGTTACTTTTACTAATTTGAAAGGCACCTAAGATATTTAGGATCCCACCACTTATTGAAAGTTCTTTGGATTTGGGGGTCTAATTCTCTTAGACTAAATACCTGCCTTACCTTATACACTGTATGTAATCATATGATCACACAGCTCTTGGCCTGATGATAAAACTCACTTGTGAATAATCTTATGAACCTCAAGGGAACTAGTCACATGGGAAAAGTCACAGGATCAGGACCACAGAATGTTGCTTTGAGGAAATGCTCTCTGCTGAGATCATGTTTTCTTTCAGGCATTTTTAAAATTGGCTTTTCCTCCAAGATGTAAGCTAAAATGATTGTTGACAAAGGCTTAATTATTCTTTCACCTTTTAAACTGCAAAGAACAGAATCTGTGCCATGTTTTGCATATAGTAGAACAAATGCATGGGAGAAGGAAATGGAAAAAAAAAGGTACACATAGCATTTGCAGGGCGGAGGGAAATGCTGACAACTTGCCACAAGCCTTGGACAAATCATGCTGATGTATTACTAATTTTTAGAGCTATCCAGAAAAGGGAATTTCCATTTTGTAGAAGATTCTAGCTTGTCGACATTTTCTTTAGTTCTGCATCGGAATGAAACACTGACATTGCAGAACTTCCAGGGAAATGGAACAAGCCATTTTGATGCATGTGCACCTGCCAGGGGCCCAGGGAGCCAGGCAGCTGGCCAAGCACCCGGGGACCCAGCCTCCATACAAGCTGAGCAAAGGCCAGCTGAGAAGCTTGGTAGACAGATGAGCATCCAGGGAGTTGGGCAGTTGGGAAGCTGAAGACCAAGCCAACCAGAGGGCTTGCCAAACAGCCAGGCAGCTGGCAAATTGACTGGGCAGCTTAGCAACAGGAGGTTCAGCAGCCACCTGGGCAGCTGCTTGATTTTCATTGAAAGTTTTGATGGAATTGACAGGCTCACATGGTATGTTTTTATTCTGTGAAATCAGCATTTTCTGACAGAAAACTATTTTGTTGCAAAACTTTGATCAGGTCTATTAATTTTAGAGGAAGCTTGTGGATATAAACAATGGTTTGCAAAAATCATAGGAACAGAAGATATATTTTAAGGGCTGCAGAGGAGAAGGATATTCAATACCAAATATCATGACTCCTCTGACATTGGCTTCTTCATGTATGGTTGTATCTTTTAGGTGCTGTATTATTGAATGCTACTTTGAGTCTTCTAGATGATTGTTGTATTTTGATTCATAATGGAAAAAGCCATGGTGTCAGTAATATAACTATTTCCCCAAAAAAACCCTGGACAAATAGCAACCCTCTTACCAGAACTCTGGATATCGGTCAGTCAATATCAATCTATAGAAATTCCAGGTTTTGTGAAGGAAACATACTGATTGGTATGGTTCAGAGCATTATAGGTCAATTGATATTACTGGAACTTTGACCTCACCTTCTTTTTCTTCAATGGAAACAGGCTTACAAACAACATGGACATATTTTGACCCGTTGAAAGCAGCTGAATCATTGATCAAGCTAATATTGAGGATTTTTTCTGGGAGGGGTGAGCTTTTTATGTGACTGGGAAGGGGAAAACAGGAGAGGGATTGTGGGGCAGTGTGGTTCAGTGGCTAGGGCACTGGATTGTGGTTTGGGATTCCTGGATTCTCCCTGGCTCCACCACTCATATGCCGTGTGACCTTGGGGAAGTCACTTCTCCTCTCTATGCCCTTGTTTCCCACTTTTTTCTTCTTCCTGTTTGTTTATATGCACCCTATAGTCACACCCTACACACTATTGTAATAATCTTTGCACAAAATATGGCTCGTGAGGTATCATTGGAAAACTAATAACTCACTGGTCAACAATATCATGGTGAAATGTACATAGTAATATTATATGTAAAGTATGATGTTGGTGACACAGCTCAGACCCACGTAGCCCATATTTGGCAGGAGTGGTTAAGCAGGTCTATCTTAAACAAAGGAATGTGTGTTTACCTCAACATACATATAAGTAGTAAACAGGGTTCTTGAGACAGCAAGAGGGAGACCAGACAAATCTATATTTCAGCATACACCGGGGAGAAGAAAGAGTGTGAGGGCACTTTCACCCCCAGATTTCACATTGCCTTCTTTACTATTAGAATAAACTTTGCTTTCAGGGGAATCCCTTTCAAAGGGGGCCTGGACTATAAAAGTGAGGAGCAAAAACATGTCAGTCAGTCTGTCTTTCTCGTTCTCACACAGACACAAACTCTTTCACCTAAGAAGACAAAGGAACCAGATTTTGGACTTTGGGAAGGACTCTAACCTGAGAATTTCCTCTGCCCTGTTGCTGGGAACATGTGGTAAGGATCTTACCTTGAACCAAGTCTATATTGTTAAGTTTGAGTTATTAGAAAGAGTTTTATCTTTTTTTCTCTTATAGCCATTTCAGTCTTTAATATCTTATATCTGTACTCACTTAAAACACTTCTCTCTTTGAAGTTAAATAATCTCATTTTATTCTTTAATTAAAATGAATTCAATGTTGTGTTTAAACTGAATCATTTGGTAGCTCAAGTTAAAGTAGCAAACTGTTGTAAATTGACCCCTTGCAGGGCAATGGGCCTCTAATATCTGAACTGTTCAGGGTAGTCCTGGACAGTGCAGAAGACATGTTTTTGAGGAATATTTGGAAATGGGAGTGTGTTGGGGTCATCCTGTACGTAGTAACCAAGACTGCTGGAAACCAGAGTGTGGCTGGTGTGTTGCTGACAGGCTGCTGGGATCAGTGATGCTGGACCAGGACAGTGGCTATACATAGACACTACAGGGATGTGACCTGCATGCTGGCAAGCTGTTTGTAAGTGACCCAAATTTGGAACTGCATCAGCAAAGCATTGTGAGGCAACCAGGGTTTCAGGGCAATTGGTGACACAACCCCTCATTGGTCTGGATTGAAGCCCAGACTGTGATAATGATTGAAACATGACCCAGTATATTTGCAACAAATCTTATACAAAGTATTATATATACAGCGTCAATGGAGAAGTTATGATTTGCTGAATATGATTATCCTGTTTATATGCATGTATCATTTTTGTATCTGAAATTATGAATATTGAGTATATATCTGTATTACCAATGTGTTTGCTCCTGGGGTAAAACCCATAAGATAGTTTACATCTAGTCTGGCCAGCATATTGTGAATTGGCCATTCAAATTGATGGCCCATTAAAGAACATTTAATGAACACTTACAATGAACCATAGAAGAGGCTTGTCCCCACCTGGTGATCCTTCCTGTGGACGCTTTAGCTAAAATGTGGGTAATGGCTCCTCCTGTGAGTCATCAAAGGGCATGTAACTTGGTCGTGTGACCCTGGACTCCATCTTGTGTCATCTTTTTTTTACAAAACTGTGCTAGGGGCTTTGTTTGGGACAGTGAAGTTCCCTCCACATGGGAGAAGATATAAAAGATCATAGAACCATCTCCATTTTGCCTCTTTCCTCCTCTGATTGCTGGACTATGGACTTATACCAAAAGGAGCATTTCAACCAATGCACTGAGGACCTTCCACTATTTTGGAAGTTACCAGAGATTTTACAAGCCAATAGTTTATTCCATCACTGCTTCAAATCTGAACTTTGCAATGCGTGTGTATATTTGTTTTCCTTGACCATCTTAATTTTCTTCTCTTTCTTTTCTCTTCTAAATAAACCTTTAAATATTAGATATTAAAGGATTGGCAACAGCGTGATTATTGGGTAAGATCTGAGTTATTTATTGACCTGGCTGTGTGGCTGATCTCTTGGGACTAGAAGGACACTTTGTTTGGTGAAATTGGTTTTAAATAACCACTCATCGTAAGTCTAGTGTTTGGTTGATGAAATAAGTGCTGGAATGCCTAAGGGAACTGCATTTCTGGCTTCTTGTTAACCAATGTGGCGAGACAGAAGTTTATTTTTGTTATTGGCTAGGTATAACTTATGGAAGAATAATCACCAGTTTGGGGTGGGTCTGCCCCATTTCTCAGCAGTTTGTCCTGAATCTGGTTATTTTCAGCTGTGACCCACTGAGGCATGGTGACAATGAGTAAGAAAGGGAAGTGAGTAAAGGGTTTCTCTTGAGGGTTAGGGAGGGAGAAAGGAGACAGGAAAGGAGGGAGGTGTGACATTCTATACCTTGGGGGAAAATCCTGTAACCCCCATATTCCTCATGCTTATATAATCGTGATCTTACATATAAAGCATGCCTTGTAAGGTATCAGGGAAAGGTTATGATCTACTGAACATCATTGTTCTATCTATATATGTATATCATTAATGCATATGAAGTTATGAGAATTATGTTATAATGGTGTCACTAAAACATGCTGTAAATTGGGGAATCAGCCAGATATTAGCTCCCCAGAGGCAACAGCAAGGAAGGTAACCAACACCCGGCAGGGTGTCAAACAACCCATCAACAGCCATTGTCCAGCAAGGGAGTTACAATTCAATGACTCACCTGCATGAGGTCACACCAGGGGAATTGCTCAATGTTGCCTGGAGACTAAACAATGCCCACTAAGCCATGCCCGGACTTGTGTTTTCCAAGCACATGGGCTGAGGGTATAAAACCAAACACAGGGGGCTCATGCTTGGCCTTTCTCCTTCACCCGCCTACACTGCAAACAACAAGGGCACTCTGAAGACTCCAACTGAGGGGACTGGCCCAGATTTCAAGGGTGTACTATGAACTGCAATAACCAGTGGGGTAAGAAAAACTGCTTAATCTAGATGTTGCCCAGTCTAATAGGGTCAAGAGTTTAGACTGCATGCTTATATTTTGTTTCTTTTGGTAACTAATTCTGACTTTTGGCCTATCACTTAATATCACTTAAAAACTATCTTTCGTGGTCAATAAATTTGTTTTACTGTTTATCTTTACCAGTGACTTTGTGTGAAGTGTGTGGCAAATCTGCTCAGGTTTTGCAAAGGCTGGTGTATATCCACTTTCCATTGATAAAGTGGTGAACCAATTAATAAATCTGCATTGCTCGTCTTGAGCAGTGCAAGATGGTATATTCCTGAAGTGCCAGGCTGGGGGGATTTGGCTGGTACCTTTTTCTGTGTGATTCATGAGTGGCTCTGGAAGCATTCATGCAATCTAGCTGGGTGTTGGGTCTCCACATGAGGTTGTGCTGAGTGATCACAGCACTTGGAGGGGTTTGCTGCTTGTCACTAGTAGTTCATTATGAGAGACAGCCCAGGCTATGAAGAGTTAAGGAGGCACAGTGGTCCTACACTCCCAAGTTGGACCCCGGAGATCCTGTCACAGGAGACCACATGCACAATGAGCAGGAAAAGGGAGGTTGGGCCATTGAAGGATTGCAGTGGCAGGGGAGTGGTGGGATGAATGTGAACTCTGCTATTTATTCAAACTTCACCTTGCTACCTCACCAAGACCAGTCTACAAGCCCATTCAACTCTTGGCCCCTCCACTAGACTGCCAATAGGGTATTATTAACTAATGCCAACTGCCATGTGATTATGAGGCAAACAGCATCTGCCACTAGGAACTGGAATGCCCCCCCAGTGAATTTTAGGCAGACCACCAAACAGTCATGGAACAATAACAACTTGGCCAAGATACATGCTCTGACCGTGCGCCAACACTTCCCAGTTTACACCACATTCGATAATCTTACAATTTTCATATGGTTTGACCCTTCTCTAGTACATATGGATCTGTTAACTCAACTCATTTTCATATAGAATACCTGTAACTTTGGGCACTCATCCCCAGATCGCATACAATGAATTATATTAACTTCTAACCCAGGGTCTGATCCAGAGCCCATTCAAGTCAATGGAAAGATTCCCACCATCTTCAATGGGCTTTGATCTGGTCCATGATTAGTGGAATTTTCAAGAATTCCCATATGAATTAAGAAAGAATATCTTAGAATACCTGCCCTTATGGACTGTAGACATATAAATAGCAGGTGGGTTATCTTGACTAGCAGAAAAATGAGAGAATGTTGTTTAGAATAGGAAGTCCATTAAGGTAGAATGATATAGCTTGTCTCCTAATTAAATCAAGTCTTCTTAGGAAGCTATTTGTTGAATCTGCCTTAGCGGTTAATGAGTAAAATGAATGATAAATGTAACTGAAGAAAGATAAGATCAATGTATTTAACTGCAGGGCTCCAACTACGTTAAGCCAGAGAGCAGCTATCTTTTTTTCATTTTTTGTTATCCATCCTTGAATATATATGTTTTTACTATTGATCTTTGCTTCCTCCTTTTTGTGATGTTTTTGTTTCTTTCTTTATTGTTTCTTGCATGTATCTGCATCTTGCCTCATAACGTGTCTGCAAGCAATGAGATTCTGTGGTTTTAGTCATGGGATTTTTTTTATATAGCAGAGCTACATCTTGTTCTCCTTCTTTAGGGAAAGCATGCTGCATAGGATCAGAGGTGAGGTATCCTGGCAGCAGAACACAAGTAGTATGCAAATGTTAGCTTTTTATAGCACACTGACCAGCAGATCTCAATTCAGTTATGCTGCTCTCCGTAAGACCTCTGTGTGATGGCCCTTTCACTATGCGAGGAATATGCATGTAAAATAATGCATGCAGAATAGTGGAATGAAGATCCACTTGTATATCTGAGAGGATAACAAGTCCCCAAAGTGGTAGGGAAGGGAAAGGAAGGAGACGGGGCCCTATGCACTGATCATCAGAGGTGACTGGCCAGGTAAGCAACTGTAAGCTTTATCCTATAGTGGAGTGTAGTAGCAGATGTGTAGAACCTGCAAACGAGGAGGTCCACAAATGTCTCCGCATGCTTCCACTAGAGCAATGCAGCTTATGTACAGCTTATTGGTGCATGAAAACTATTTTATAACGATTATAGCTAAATATCTATTTTTTCATAGTTTGACATGTCTCTTGTTCTTTGATATTAATTTGATTTATTTGCAGCTAGGTAATGGGTAAATGCCATAAGTATCTATCATGTTCTTCCTTAAGGGCATAGAAGGGGGCTTTATTGTTCACAGTATCACATGTAACAGTGCAAAGTTTTGTGTGTGTGTGAAGGGGAGGGTACTCACAAGTTTGATCATGAATTGTGCTGTTGGCTGCTATCTGCTTCTAAATCTTTGCTAGAAGAACATGTTCATACTAAATCAGACTTACAAAGTCTCATGCATTTGTTCTCAGTCTCTCTTAGGGCAGAAGATCATTTGGGTTTCCCTTAGACTAAAAGGTCTCCTAGATGGTTTGTGTCTTCTATGTGTTTGTACAGCACCTTGCTCTAAAGGTTCTGATTCTGATGGGGCCTTTGTGTGCTATCACAATATAAATAATAAAACACATACAAAAATCTTTATTAAATTAATATTAATTAGGTTGCAAGGTCAAGCA
Organism: Trachemys scripta elegans; assembly: GCF_013100865.1. NCBI lineage: Eukaryota > Metazoa > Chordata > Testudines > Emydidae > Trachemys > Trachemys scripta. The sequence continues at coordinate 24,895,972 of NC_048299.1, forward strand.
TTCAAAAGTTAGGAAATGCCAGCTTTATGCTTGTTCTTCTTCTTGTCTAGCATTTCCATTACTGGAAGCCTATAATCATGGTAGCCCATTCTGTATCATCCTCTGCTAATCTCTTTGCGCATATCTTTTGGTCCACCTAGGACATCGCTTCATCCATCCAAGATCATCTTCTTCTACCTCACGCTCTTCTGACATCAACTGTCCCTTCTAGTGCTTGTAAACATATATCTCCAGCTGAATATCTGAAAATGTGCCCTGCAATTAGAATCTTTCTTTTCAGAAAAATCTCTGTTGTTTCCTGAGTTTCATTAATCTTCAACACTTTTTCATTGGTTATGTGATCTATCCATGATATTTCAGAATTCTTCTATAACATCATAATTTGAAGGACTGTAGTTTCTTTATTATAATTGTTTGAATATCCACGTTTCACAGCTGTAATTTAACACAGAACCTCCTGCTGGTGACCTGAACTGCTATTTAGCTAACTTGTATGGTCGCAGGTCAGACCACACAATTAACTTCCAGAGGCTGTGCCGACTACCTGACATCGCCGGAGGGGGCATCCTTAACCCTGAAAGGGAGGAATGCTACAAATCTCCACTAACCTCATCAGACCTTCTAACTCAGCCAACAGCATTGTCATGAGCATAGCAAATATTATTCACCCCTTTTCCATTCAACTTAATACCTTCTTTTGTTTCTTCAATTAGTTTAATCAAACATTTGCTATAAATGTGGAATAAAGTTGACGATATTATTTCAATTATTTCTTCATCCATTATTGGTGAGCTTACCTGATTGATCTCCAAATAAGGTTTTTTCAGGCCTATCATCACCAAATAATTCTTTGATACATTATCACCATCTCTCATTCTTATCTTTAGAGTCTGTCAAATATTATCCATTTTTGTCCTTTTGGGTAATATGAATCACCTTTCTTCTGTAATTACAGGATCTTATCTTTTGAAACATCTTACTTTGTTCTCTTTAGCCAGTTGTTCAACTTATTTGCATTTCTCATTCAGCCATTCAGACTTTGCTAAATTGCATATATTCTTTATCAATTTATGTAGTCTTCAATATTACTTTTTCTCTGTTGCTGATCTTTGATCTTTGTGCTTTTTTCTTCTATAGTATTTTTTGGATGTTCCCAAGTCATTTGATCTATGTCTTCTGCAACACTTCTTCTTGGTAGTGACTTTGTATCTGCTGATTCCTCAGAGCTTCAATGTTCCATCCTAGATAGCATTTGGTGTTCTGTAACTTGTTTGATATTCAGTCTCATCAGAGGCACAGGCTTCCTCAGGGCCCGGGGGTATTCAGCCCCCTGCTCTACCACAGGCCCAGCCCCTCCCACCCCCTTCTCCCAAGTTCCCACCCTGCCTCTTCCCACCCCTGCCCTGCCTCAGGCCCCACCCCCACCTGACCCCTTCCTTCCCATCCCATTCCACCACCTCCCCTGAGCGTGCCCCGTCCCCGCTCCTCCCCCTTCCTCCCAGCACCTCCTGCCTGCCGCAAAACTGCTGACACAGCAGGCAGGAGGTGCTCGGAGGGAGGGGGAGGAGTTGATTGGTGGGGGCAGGCAGTGCGGGGGCAGTAAAAGGGGGGAGTTGGCGCACCCACTAATTTTTTTCAGTAGGTGCTGGAGTTGGCACCTATGAGTCTAATCAATACCAGTCTGTGATCTAATCCACATTCTGCACTTGGCATAACCATAAAATCTTAATTCTTCCCCTTTTTGCAGCCACCCTGCCTCATTCAGTGCATAGGGGTCCTGTGGAAAATATAGTAAATGATCATAGAATATCAGAGTTGGAAGGGACCTCAGGAGATCATTTAGTCCAACCCCCTACTCAAAGCAGGGCGATTCCCCCAGACAGATTTTTGCCCCAGATCCCTAAATGGCTCCCTCAAGGATTGAACTCAGAACTCTGGGTTTAGCAGACCAATGCTCAAACCACCGAGCTATCCCTCCCATGCAATTGCATATTATATATTGTACCATATACTTATATTGTGATATGCAGTGATCATGCCTCCTACCCAGTTCTCTCTTCTCCCCATGATCTTTGAGGTTGGAGGAATTCCTGCCCCATGTGATGCCTCCAGAGTGGGGAGGATGCACCAATGAGGTCATGTGCGAGGTTTAGGGAAGAGACCAGCCTAGTTCTTTCCACCTTACTTCCACTAGAATTGCTTTGGCAACTCCCATGTATTCCTAGTACAGAGCATGCTGCTTTTGCTGCAACTTTTGCAACATGAGTCCAGCCTTAGAATGTTAATGTGTTCAGTTAGTATTTTGGCCGAAACACAAGTGTGAGAGAGGGAAATGGTGATTTTTAACAGTTTATAACTCAGTGAAAGCTGAACAGAATTTCATATCTATTGTTTGGAGCAGGTCTTTGGTATTTGGCAAGGGGAAAGTCCTCAGGCTAGGGAAGTGCTTTGTCTTTCCCCCATGAAATTCTATTCAGATTGCACAGGAACTGTGACCAAAAAAGGGACCCAAAATATTTTATAATGAAAAGTGTTAGCAACTTCTATATTTATGTTGTCTACCAAGTTCCCCTATAATTCATTTCAGCATTCACTTTAAAAACTTGGAAACCTCAGGTTCATCTCCTCTAAACTCTGTTTACCAACCTCCCCTTCCAGAATTTACTCACATCCACTTTTCCTTCCAAATGATTTTCACACCCTTTCAACAGCAACCATCCTCCTTGAACTCTTAATTTCAATTGAGGGAGGGACTTACTATTTCAGATATGTGCTGTGAGAATTAGGGTTTATTGTAACATTACACTCTGCCCAGACTAAGGAGGGGTACTTAGTTGTGCCATCCCAGGAGCAGATCAAGGTACTAATTCAGACTGAGAGTCACAGTTTGATCCCAGGTTCCCGTTTTGCTCCGGGCATGAGCAATCTGTACGTGCCATATACCCGGTACAACAGATGGTTTCCTTCTCTACGCAGCTCAGTTCTGCTGACTGGTGCATGGGGGGAGAAGCCAAGGTTCTGGCTATTCCCCACTCTTGCTCGTCTCCTCTCTACCTGTCTCCTCTGTGCTTACCTGCATGGCAGTGGCAATAGCAGCCCCATGGAGTGTGCTCTACCTGCAGTGCTGTGTCCCGTCAGCTCCCTTACATCCCTGCATGGGTGCACTGGGCAGGAGGTGAGCTTGCCCTTAAATAGTTAATGTTCATACAGTGGTTCAGAGATGTAAACCACTAGAGAATAGCTGTCTACCTAATCTCATCTAACCTGTCTAATCGTATTTCTACAACACCCATCACTATAGCCTCTAAACACTGAAAAATCTATATGGTTGTAAGCTGGAGAATTCTCTTTCCAACCACCTGTAGTTTCTCTCTCTCTTTTTTTTTTCTTTTTGTATTTTATTCACTTCTAAGCTGCTTTTTGTCACTCTATTATCCACCAGTTTGGGAGGTGCATACATTAGCAGAACTCCATTTAATTTACTTGAGTTTCTCCTCATTTAAACCAATGTAAATTAGATCAGAATCCAGACCAGAGATGATTACAGTATGAGTGTTTCCCTTTATTTAAATTCTGAGGCTTAATATGCATGCATTTGGAAGGACTTATTTTCCAGTCTATTTCTCATCTACCTAGCTGATATGGTTGATTTAAACTAGAGTATTAAAGCTGTTCCCAGTGAAGAGCAGTTTGTTTTGCCCTTTTTATGACCTGGTAAATACCAGATGAGTTTCAATGCAATAACAGACAATGTAAAAGAAAATAAGGAACCAAATATGTTTTTATTGCCTTAGAAACAAACCTATTTTCCTTTACCTTTCCACTGAGACACAGAAACCTTCTCTGAGTCTCAGCACAGAACATGCGTAGGCTTACGTTGCAGATACTAGTAATGTATCTTTCCCTTTATACTTCCCTGTACAGGAATGCAAACATTCTAAACACTGAGCAAGGAAACAAATGTTTTATACCGTCAGCTGAATATTGCATGTGACAGAAACTCCTGCTCCAAACAGAATGATTAGAATTGGCTACTGAGGGAAAATATGAGATGTGAATCACATTTATGCAAAGGGTATCCTGGCTGCATGCAGGAAAGCAGTGTTGAATTGAAGGAGGCCAGGGAAGGAGGAAAGAGAGAGCCCTTCTAGGATGATCTGGGTAGTGGTAACTCTCCCCCATTACAGTCACCAGGACCCAAGGGTATGGGGCTGGTCTTTCCTCTTCTCTGATAAGAAATCTCAAAACACCCACTGGCACAGGCATCGACTTTCCACTTTCCCGAGGGTGCTTCACCTCCACTCTGTCCCAGGCCCTGCCCTCACTCTACCCCATCCCCCAAGGCCCCATCCCACCTCTTCCTGCCCCTGTTCTGCCCGCTCACCCCTAAGTGCGCCCTGCCCTTGCTCCTCCCTCCCTCCCTCTCCCCTCCAGTGCCTCCTGCACACCGCTGAACAGCTGATCGCGGCAGGCAGGAGGCATTGGGAGGGCAGGGAGGAGCTGATTGGTGGAGTCTGCCAGTGGGTGGGAGGCACTGGGGGAGGGAGAGGAGCTGATCAGTGGGGCTGCCGGTGGGTGCTGAGCACCCACTTTTTTCCTGTGGGTGCTCCAGCCCCGGAGCACCCACAGAGTTGATGCCTATGCCCACTGGTGCCACTTGATACTGTGATTCTCTGGGGTGGCCCAGTGCTATCCCTGTCACATGCCTAGACTCATAGACTTCAGTGCTATCCCTGTCACATGCCTAGACTCATAGATTTTAAGGTCAGAAGGGACCCTTGTGATCATCTAGTCTGACCTCCTGCACATTGCAGGCCTCTTTGCTGCCTTTAAATTGGTGCTACGTTATATTTTAATCATTCAGCAACTTTGTCTTAATTCATTTTTTTCTATGAATGGAATGGCTTGTGCAAGGCAAAATAAATCTGCAATTGAACCACTTCTCTAATATCCATTTTGATACTTTGTGCTTCACCGGAGCCTGTCACTGAGGATCTTAAAAACCACTTCAGAATACTCTTGTCCTCAGATGGTGAAACTGAGTCACAAAGAAACGATTGGCTTGAGTCGATTACCCAGAAGCTCCACTGAAGTCAAGAGGAGCTGTGCATGCTCCACACCTCTGAGGATCACAAGGCTGTAAGTGGCATATCCAAAGTCAGTCAGTGAATTAGGTCCAGATCCACAAAGGTATTTAGGCACCTAGGTTCCATTGAGTTAGGAGCCTAAATATCTTTGTGGATCTGGGCCTTAGTGACACAATGGAATTCAGACTCAAACTCCCAGTCCTATGTCAAATTAATTACTTGTAACCTTTTTTTGAAGCCATATATCTTTCCCCAGAGGCTCTTCATCTCTTCTCCTTTTCCTACCCAGTAGTGACACTCTTACTTTCACTGCAGCTGGGGCAGGACCCACATTTCCAGGATAAATCACTGTGTGTGTTATTGGGGAGCCTTCAGCCTTGCTTTAAAACTTGATGTGAAGCAAATATGTTTTGTTCTAAAGGCTTTCAGCATGGGACGAAAAACTATTTTCAAACCATTTTATTCTATACAAAAGTATTTGTATGTACAGACTATGTGATGGTGTGGGGCACTATAAAGATTTTATTGCCATGAGTTTGAGATGATCATATTACTCAAGGGTAAGCTATGCAGGTTTTTCTAAAAAAGAGGCAATAAAAACTTTACAACTCCCCATGCCATCACATATTTTGATTATACCACATACCATATTTGTTTTACTTTGCTCACTTTTGTCTTTGCTTCTAGTCCCTTCCAATTTTCTTTCCTCTTGGTATTACAGACTTATGATGAAATGGGAACAATGATGTCACCATCACAGATGTAGTCTGATCCACCTCCCACTCAAGACAATAAGAATCCTTCCAGTATCTCCACTGGACACCCACAAGTGCAATGTCAAGTTGGTGGGTCTGATCCTGCAAGGTGCATTCACAGGAGTAATCCTCACACATGCAGGCAGACTCACGGAAGTCAAGGAAGCTATTTGTATTAGCCAGGATGACATATGAGAGCAAAGATTCCTTATGTGAGCAACTCTTTATAGGATTAGTCCTAGAAGGGCAAAACACTTCCTAATCTAATCTAATCTCTTTATATATTTCCATCTTTCTTCCTATCTATATTTATTTTGATTTTTATCTCTGTTTCATATTTATTATTTCCATTGCCATAGCTCCAAAAGACCTTAATTAGGGACCAAGGCCTCATTGAAAAAGACACTACGCAAACATAATACAAAAACAATTCCTGCCCCAGACAACTCAAGGTCTTGGATTTAAAGTTCTATTTGTTTTATATCCATTTACTTTTCTGTTTATATTCATCCATCTACTTATTTTAGTATCTAATACATCTACGTTCACTGCATTCATCTCCATAGTATCTGAGTATCCTTTGATTTATCTCTAAATTACAGCAAGAGTTAATTTGGCTGTATTTCTATGATGGCTTGAACCCTGATTTGGGAAACAGTCATTTGTGATAAATAACATGGACACATTTGGTGTCTGTCTGGGTAAGTAGGTGGATGAGTAGGCAGTTGGAGGACAATTCATTGGGTTGGAATCTTTTGTCTATTTCTTATTTTTGCTTTTCCCTGGCTAAAAAAATATTCTGTTTTGTTGCTGTTGTGGCTGTTGTTTTTTAAACAAATGTTGCCAGTTGTCAGTCCATGTGTGTTTCCTTACTGGAGATGGGAAACTTGTCTTTCAGAATGAAATTTAATCTAAAGAAGATACAGAACTCCAAAAAAATCATATTTAAAAAATATGAAAGACCGAGTATTAACTCTATCATGAGTTCTTGCTGTTGTGCTTTCCTTTCCTCTCACATCATGTGCTAGAAGCAGCCATGTTTCAGCCTTAACTATGAACCTCTAGTCAGTTGTGGCAATAACCTTAATGTTAATAGCATTCAGTATTTATAGTAGTCATGGTACTGAATAAAAATACTGTCACTCGATGGGAGGGGCGGGGACCAAGAAACACTTTGGTTCAATATGTTTAGATCAAACAGTTATCATCTGTTTCAAGAACAATGACTGCTTAGAACTATGAAAGAAAGTTTGTTATTGTTTTAGGACATGTGCTTTGCAGTCATCATATGATAAGACACACTTATATCGAAAAGTTTCTGTTACAGACATCCTCAGATCAGCTGTTCTTATCTAGTTTTGGCAAGTGTTTGAAGGAAATTATCGGGCAGGCTGCAATATGCTATTTCTGTTTAACATAATTTTTTTCTGTGACTCTATTGCCTGTTTTAGCTTCTGCAGTATCCAAAGGGTTTATTAATTGCTTTGTTTTGCTTTAAATCCACACCATTCTGTTTTGGAAAATACCTTAAGTGCAAAAATCTGCCCCTATGCTTATGGTAAGTAATAGCTGGTCCCATAAGTAGTTCCAGTGAAATTCATGGGGCTGTCTGAAGAGCAAGAGTGGAAAAATCTGATGCACTGTGACTTAAAGAGCCTGGTATTGGCCTCATACAATGTCAATCAGGAGCAACTCTGTCGACGTCAAACCAGTGAGAGAGATTAAATAAGTTGAAAGAGTCCACTGAAAGGAGCTACCAAAATCCCAGACCCTCCAGTTTGTTAGGCACATTTCAAACATATAAGTAATCAAAGGTAAATAGCAAAATTCTCATTTACTTCAGTGAGGCCAGAATTTCACCACAAAACGCTTACAAACAGAAAAACATAGAAAGGAAACCACATGAAAGAATAGTGTTCAGAATGATGGCTGGGACCTCTTACGGTAGTTCCCCATTTTTCTGTGGCTGTTGTTTACATATGTCACACTCCTTTTCAGAGATTGATGTCAGTGAACGGTACTGAAAGGGGGAAAAGACACTCATGCAGGAGACAGACGTGATTCGCCACATTTCATACCAGGATTTAGGAGGAAGCATTTTCATTTTCATTTAGAACAGATATATATAGAAAGACTAGATTGTGGTCACACCCCTGAAGAAGGGGTGGTGCATAAGCTTCAGGATCACAGGGCTAGTCTCAAGAGGCATCATGATTTGGAAACACCTGGATCTATTACATTTCACAGCCCAAGAGGCTGGCTCTTTTGCTCAACCTGTAGAAACTCATCCATTCAGCTCTGGAGGTCCTCATTCAGAGGCACCCAAGTTGTTGGCGGTTAAGTATGTGCTTATATATCTAGAGCTACAGTCTGTGTAGCCTGCAGAAGGGGATTCCTTTGCATAGGTGTGTAGTCCAAGGCACAGTTTATTTCTCAATGTTGCAACTCTTCAAAGGTTTTCCTATGTATACAGCATTCTATGACAATGGTGGAAACACTAAAGATCAGAATAACTTACAATATGTTGCAGTGCAATTTATAATAGTACTTTGGACAATTACTTTAAAATGTGCTCTTTTTGTAAGGGAAGTAACCCCCCTGCTATGCTGAAGTTTTGGGTACTTTGTAAAAATGTGTATAAATATTAACCTGAACACTGGCCAGAGACTTTGTACATCAGATTTTTTTCTCATTTTCTCACTTGAGTAATGGGAACTGACTGTGCTTGGAGCATTGAAAATCCCTCAGACTGTTGGAACCCCCTTTGTTGTTTTAGGCAGTAGATTCATAAGGAAAGCAAGTAATGCAGCAGGGAAAGCCACAGGATTAATGGGAAGGATTTCCCAGCCTACATAAGAAAATACAGGACTTCACTTTGAACTGGTGAATGATAGCTGCTCTGTCCCACAGCTGAGTTGTTCACCAAAGGCCCTGTCAGAACTTTCAGAAATACCTGGGGCCAGATTCTGTTCTCATTTACACCAGTGAGAATTGTTCCACCGATACAACAGAGAGTGGAATTTGGCCCTGGGTCTTCCCATTGGATACTGGGAAGTGATGAACGTATTATTAGTATGATACTGCAAGCACAAAGACTTAATTGTGCCGCTCAGGCACATCCCATTGTAAGGGCCAATGCAGAGACACTCCCCAAGGAAGGCCTCTGGGAACTACATCGCCGAGATCTCCCTGGTTGTTTTTTCAAGGGTGGAGGGAGTAATATGCTACATGCCTTTAAAAACACTGCTGGCCAATGTGTAAGGGGTGGGGGCAGAATGTACCTCCCTTCAGTGAGTTGCTCACAACAGGGTAGTAACTTTGTAGGAGCCCCTGGGCTCCTTCAAGTGCAGGGGTTGCAATACAGGTTGTGAGAGTTGGCAGAATCTGTGCTCCTAGCATGGCTACATAAGGGCCAATTTGTCTCTTCCATGCCAGCGTGTGAAAGGCAGATGAATGGTTAATACACAATGACAGCAGACACAATGTATAGTCCCAAATACCTCTGACCTGATGTCTCTACTTCAGACAGCATACTTACCTCCCTGTTATTATTGGAAACGTAAACATTAGTCCAATTTACAAACCCTTATTCATTAAACTGATAGATAAGTGTGGCAGATTAATTTGAAAAAAGGAACAGTATTGATTTAGCTGTCATGTGGTGCAAGACACAATGCTAGCTATCCAAGGAGTACTTCTGTGTTTTCACTGTAAACAACTTCTGGGATTTAGCCAATACTTTCTCACGCAGCCTTGGGCGTCTAGTCATTTGCACATGCTCCGACAATGTCAGATGACTGTCACAGCTTTCAAAGATTAAATGAATGGATTGGGAACATTAAATGATAACATGATACATATCATTTATGAGTAATACAGCCTTTTGAGGTTTTAACCGAGCACTGAAACTGTACTGTCAGAATTCTAGTGGGTAACTACCTGGCTAAGAGTGTAATTATCTAATGGGGGCGGGGGGGAATGTTTTTACAGTTGTCATGAAAACAAACTTTGTCTCAAATCTAGGAATTCCAGAATCAGATCTTTTCCCAGCATTTATACATCATAGATTGCTTCTTCTCTAGTTTAATTTTCCTCCCATGAGATAATTTTCCTTGTGTTCCTCCTGTAAATGTATAAATGTTATGGTTCTGTTATGACTTAACATCCTCACCTCATGATTCATTGTCACCATTAGTACACTGTCAAAAAAAATAACATGCTGATATTCTGAAGCTATGTTGCAAGGACTGAAAGTAACCCAGGAGGACCCTTTTATATTCAGATCAGAGACATTAGTAAGACACAGGATAGATCCCTGATGATCTGGACTGTCCTGAGAATTTCAAATTAATGACAATGTAAAGGCTGGGAAGTGAACAACCTGTGAAAGCTTTAAACTGAACTAAGGCATGAATGAGGCCCGCTCCAGCACAAATTTTAACAGGGAAAAATGTCCTCTTCCATGCTGAAGTGACAGTTCACACTAGAGCACCCCAGCGGAGTGTGGATCTGATTCTCCTCTCACATATGTTAGTGCAAACCAGGTATAGTATCAATGATCCTCATGTAAAACGGATGTGAGATCAGAATCAGACTCTGACTCTCTGTAACATGAAAGTACAGAAGCTGAGTGATGTCTTGTAAGTACTGAATTCACCATTCACCTGGGTGAAAGTCTTGTAGTTAATCCAACTTGCCTAGTACCTGGAACAGCGGTGTAGGTGTTGAGGGAAAACATTCCCTTTGAAAACAATATACTGTGAGAGAGAGATCCTCACATAGACCCTAGTTATTATTACCTCCCCTTTTATGCTCATCAGCTTACAGACCTCAAAGGGATAGATCACACTTGAGAAGCAGAACCCTGCCCTAAGGGAGATCTACTGACTTCTGAACTTAACCAGTTTATAAAGGGAGCATCCCCTTTGCCTTGCACCTTCATAGGATGCACTTTACTCCCCCGGGTGTGGCAATGGAGACAAACTTTGCCTCTTTCCCATATTTTTTGGGTCACTGTATGTGCTCGTAGGAGCAAACAGGGATCCCCTTCTGCACTCTCATGAATGCATGCCTGCAATTAAGCCAGCCCTTGCTTCAGGAATGTGGGGAAGACTCAATGCACAATCATGGTAGGATCAGGCAGAATCTGACCCTAATAGTGATAAGTCAAATTAATGTGCGTTGATTTCATAATCACCACCTCACTCCCAATATTCTGTTGTGTTAGCACTTACCTTTGACCCGGGAGAGCAGTAGGTTATGGAATAATGACCCATATCTGTATAGGCACCTCTACTAGAGGGGCCTCTGAACTTAATTGGGAGTGCTCCAGTTGGGAAAATCCTGAGTGCTGCAATCCAGTCTTGGAGACTTCAACTTCCATAATGTCTTGGGGAAGAGAGAGAGCCTTCCACTTCCAGAGGATGTGGGGAGAGCATGCGGTGGGCTCCATCTTGAAGGGGAGCTGAGATCCTGGTCAGAGGACCTAAAATTGCTTTGTGGGGCTTTGTCAAGCCAGGAGCTGCTGCTAAGCTCCTGAAAAGCCAGAAGCTGCTGCTGAGAGTCTGCTGGGTCTTTGGCCAAGCAAGGGGCCTCAGAGGCTGTTGGTCCAGGGCAGAGACTATTGCTGTGCCGAGAACTGATTGAGGTTTGTCTGCAGTGCAGGCAGTGTGGGTAACTGCTGCCTTTGCTGTTTGGGAAAGTGCTTGCAAGGGACGGCGGACAGTGAAGAGACATTAAGGGGTTTCCCTGAGTCTGAGAAAAGACAAAGTGATCTTATCGTCTAACCAGAATCCAGGTTACTGACCTCTGGTTATAATAACTCCCATCTTCAGAGGGGATGTGCAGTTTGGAATGATCCCAAGTTAGAATCGCTTTGCCCCTGGTTACCTTGGCTGGACTGTTTTGCTGGGCCAAGAGAGCACTGTCCCCAGGTTCAAGATCTTCAAGCACACCCCCAGAGGTGTCTAGAACTCTGAAATTCAGAGGAGTGGACACTCAGGGCTGGGATAAATGGTGACAGCGTAAATGTAAGTTGGTTACGTTTTATTTACTACTGTAAATTGCATTTATTAATTGATTTATTAAAGTGCCCCCTGATAATTTAATTTGGTGTTGATAATTCAGTTAATCTCAATCTGTTATGTCATGTTTTTTTTTTTTAATTGTTAAGTAAAGGTGTGTTAACTCTAAGTTTCTATTGGGTGTATATTGTTTATATTTGGTACTTTTGAGTCAGACCCATCGAATAGATTAGCTCAGATTTATTCCTGGAGGCTCCCAAGTCACGCCAGTGAGTGTGCACAGGTGGAGACACCACCAAGATTAATTTCCTTTACAAGTAAAATGACAGCTGCAGATGGGTGGAGAGAGGCGTCCTATCTATCGAACATCACCACTGGGACACTCAGGATCTCCTTTACTGTCAACAACTTCAGACACCCGAGGACAAAGGTGATTGTTGCCTGCTCCCAAGTAATACAGGGAAGAAGTGGGGGTTACATCTGCATAAAACCTAGAATTAGTTTTCCGCTTCTGAACCATTCCATCTAAATTGAGGAGCTAGAAACAAGAGACAACAGTGATAGGTTAAAGAATAGCAAAATAATCCATGACATTTCTTCTCCCATTGAAAGCATAACTGTACTGTCAAGAAGTGCACTACAATTCATTTTTCTTCCAATATACTTAGAAAAAAGCCAAGCCGATGACACATTTCATAGGAAAACAAATGTTATTATTTATTTATGTATTATTTTTGCATTAAGAAATTAGACATTTTTCTCTTACCATGCTTAATAATATTTCACAATGCACTTTCTTATCATTATCAGACAGTCATAATCCTAGGAAGTGAATTTGACCTACTGTGTATTACTCTTGGAATTCCATGAGCATGATTCTTGGCCCTAATCTCTTTCTATTGTATTATACATTGTACTTGCAATGTTTCCTACTACACATTAATAATTTTCCTGATGTTTGTTCCAAAACTATTGGTTTAGTGCATGCAAATGATATGGAGCTATTATTCCATCTCCTTCTATCATTGATGAATCTGAAATTCTCCATACTGGAAATGCCTATAGTTTGTCTTAGTCTCAGTTTTCATAACATTAACTCTATTGGATTCTAACTGGAAATGGAGTATTTTGCATAATATAGCAAAGTATTTCTTGAGTCTGATATTAAGCCTTTTGTATTTCTCTCCTCTTTATCTGACTAGGCACCTATGAAAACATAAGAGGTTTTCTTGTCCAGTTAGAGGATTTGTCTATGTATTTAAGGTACAAAGCTGTTACATTACATTTTCTTTTTAACCAGCAGTCAGACCAGTTATTCCCTCCAGGACTTTAGTGAACTGTATGCACCAGAGATTCAAATTCTAGCAAACAAGACTGACTTTAGCTCATTTGCAAAAGCCCAAACATTTATTGGCCTTCTGCTAGCCTCCTACTTTCCCAATAGTGGGTAATGACAGGAGGGGAAACCATTCTGCTAACAACATCATAACATATTGTCCAGAGGAAAATGTTGGACTTGTGATCCTGTCTGGAATGAATATGCTTCTTATAGTGTATGCAGTAATCCATTCCAGGATGAATTTAATCTGGACTAAGATTTAGGCGGACACTGTGTGCATTCCAGTATTTTCCCCGGGAATTGAAATTAGGTGGGGTGTTCAAATATATGGGGGGGGGAACAGGGGGAAAATAGGGCTGGTGAAGGTGGGCTGTATGGCACCATAGTAAAAACTGAAAAATGTTTCATGACCATTTTATTAGATTTAACTCATGTTTTAAAGTCATCACAGAAATTAAAAGCTGGCTACTCAAGCCTACTATGAAGCACTGCAATTACATCCTTCTTAGTTTCTTGTTGTAATTTTGCACAACTCTTTGGTGTCTTCTTGTTTGTCCATTACTTCCAGTGATGCTCATGATCAGGCAGAAGGCAACTTCTTTCAGAAATTCTATTCAAGGAGGAAAAAGAACGCTCAGCTGTAGCTATTGTGACTGGGAGTAGCAAGAGATAAATTCCTACTTCTTTCATCCCAAGAAACATAGCACAAAGATTGGGTCAAACCACTAGTGATGATAAAGAAGTTAAATCTTCATTCTTTCATCATATGATATTCCACTCTGTGTTCAAATTTCTCTATTCTGTCCTGATCACATAGCAGCCCCATTGCTGGTAGTGCCTCACTCCACTCAACAGTAGGTGTTTTATAAGACAAGATCTAAAAAAGCTATATGGAGGTTCAGTAGAATCCAGAAACCACTATTGTAGATTTGTAAGAATCAAATCTGTGTACTTTTTCAGCTGATGTAACAAACATTTCTTGACCTCTTCATATAAGTACCTTCATTAGTCAACTTCTGGACTGAAGTCTTTGCTTCTTCCAGTACGTTTTCAATGGATATCTCTGATTAATCCAAGGGCAGCTTCTATTGCTGGACAAAGATCTACTACTGTTATAGAAGATGCCAGGATGACATTGTTTAATGAGCCAAGTGGTTTCAATAGTAGATTTACAAGAGAGAGAATGGCAATATTTCATTACTAAGTTCAGTCTTCTCTGAACTTAATAACAAAAATAGTCCACCAGCCTTATTACTTAGATCTGTCCTATCTTGGTGGATACTTTCCAAAGCCAGTAATAACGGTTGCAGTAATTTCAAGACAACAGCCAAGAATCACTGATGAGAAAGCCAGCAGGCTTTCCCAGGTTGGACTAATTAGAACTTCTGTCCCAGTGTATCTCAAATATGTTTCCAAGATATTCAGTCCTTTTGGACTCTTGCGGAAAAAAAGAGTATAACAAAGCCATGAAACTTATGGCTTTTAAATGTCTTTTGAAGATTCTGCAGCTCGTACTAGCATTAGCTGGAGTAGATGGCCTCTGCAGTGTGTATAGGAGAGATTAGGGTTACACTTTTCTCTGAGAAAAGCTTGTACTCCACTATGTCTTCCAGAGAAGTTTGTAGCTCCATCAAATGCACAAGCAGCCATCTGTTTGGGGTTCAATTTATAAGCATTCAACTCTTCTAAGATGTCACAGATGCAGCTTCTATAACTTGAACATCTAGAATACCTATCATGGACCTACCACGGACATCAAGATAACATATGCAATGACTTAATACTTGATGCCTGTTTGCATTGGTGCATTCATCAGCCATGTATGCACATTTTTTGAATATGGTGAAAGAGTTCTTCACTTTTTCAACTGTTCAGTCTTTCACTGTTGCACCACATGCTTCTAGAGAGTCAGCTGAGTTTTTTCAGAAAGATAGTGAGAATTTGCCAGTCTTGTTTGAAATCATTGTTCAACTTCAGGATTAACAAGTGATATTGCACTTAACATTGGCCTCTAGTTTGTAGTGTGTGGTATCTCTTGCTTAAATAGAAAGTATGATGCAACAGCCATGTTGGTTTACATAAAATGAGTTTTGTCTCCAGCATTAAGCCTCATTAAATTCTTCTAAAATTGGCTTTGACAGTGACTGGCTTATAAGACTTTCTGCATGTTGATGCAGTCCAGAGACATGGTGTTTTGCAGCCTTTTCATATAGGTTTTCAGTATTGGTTAGCTGATCAGTCTGGCAAACCAAGCTCCTCCACTTTTACTATATAAATCCATGATATGCCCACATCTTGAATACTGAGTGCAGTTTTAGTCACCCCATCTCAAAAATGATATATCGGAATTGGAAAATATACAGAGAAGGGCAACAAAAATGATTAGGGGTGTGGAACAGATTCCATATGAGGAGAGATTAAAAAGACTGGGACTTTTCAGCTTGGAAAAGCGATGACTAAGAGAGGGGATATGATAGAGGCTTAAAATCTTGACTGGTGTGGAAAAAATTAATAAGGAAGTGCTATTTACTCCTTCACTTAACACAAGAACCACCCAATGAAATTAATAGGCAGCAAGTTTAAAACAAAGAAAATGAACTATTTCTTCACACAGTGCACAGTCACCCATGGAACTTTTTGCCAGGGGTGTTGCGAAGGCCACAATTATAACAGGTGTGACAAAGCTCTGTCCTTGTCTCCGTGGGTCTCGCGTTTCCTGGCAAATTTCACTAGCCTTAGAGGCTCACTTGACCCTTCACATAGCCCTTCTCTTTCTAGAGGCAAGGGTCACAGCCTATTGAACCATTTTCCTCATAAGCCAGCAAGTAAGGTGAGGAGAAGCTACTCTCCCTTGCACAGTCTCTGTTGTCTCCCAGTCTCAGTGATTAATCAGGGGACAAAGGGGGGAGCCCAGGCCCTCCCTCTACTCCGGGCTTCAGCCCAGGGACCCTAATAGTATCAGCTATGGTAGCTGACTTTTTAGAAACAGGAAGCATACAATTCCCTGGGCCACTTCCCCACAGCAGCCTTCACTTCCTCAATATCCACTTCACCCTTACCTCAGGGCCTTCTTCCTTGTGCCTGATATGGTTTGTACTGCTCAGTCTCTCCAACAGCGCGGCTTTCTCCTACAGCTCCTGACACACGCCCCTACCTGACTAACTGGAAGGCTTTTAACTAGTTTCAGCCAGGCTTCAGGTGTCCCAATCAACCTAGGTGTCCTCCCTGCCTTCTGGAAAGATCTTAATTTGCCCCAGGTGTCTTAATTGACCTGGAGCAGCTGCCATATGCTTATCCTGGTAACAGGGATTTGTTTAGCCTGTGGCTAATATATCTGTCTCCCACTACTTTACTATAGCCATCTGGCCTTGCCCCATCACACAGGGTTAAAAAAAGAACTAGGTAAGTTCATGGAGGTTAGGTCCATCAATGGCTATTAGCCAGGATGGGCAGGGATACAACACCATGCTCTGAGTGTCCATAGCCTCTGTTTACCAGTAGCTGGGATTGGACGACAGGAGATGGATCACTCAGTGATTCCCTGTTCTGTTCATTCCCTCTGAAGCAGCCTGTTGGAAGACAGGATACTGGGGTAGATGGACCATTGGTCTGACCCAATATGGCCATTCTTACATAAAAATAATTATAATAATAAAAAAGTTTAGTATAGAAACTCCCCAAGATAATGACCTTTTGAGATAGCGATGATGTGAGATAACAACCTTGGCAAATAATGCATTTTTAAAATCTTGGCCTGCTAGGAAACGTATATTTATATAAGTTTCCCAGTCACAAATGTAGCATTCTGGAGTGAAGTCACTAAAACATAGTCCAACAAACAAATGTTCTGGCCGCTGTTGTTTGTCGTGCCACCGTTCACTCTACCTCTCTGTCACCAATGGCCCTGCAGTGTCACCTTCTGCTGTCACCTGCCACTGTGACCTCTGTGAATCAGTCTCCCGAGGTTCCACTCAGCTCTCAGTGATTTCACCTCTCAGTGGGGGAACCTCGCTGCTAGTGCAGGCTGGGCTATCTCTTCCACAGAAACACTGTCCCACAGCAGGTCTAAGCACTATATTATCAGTGATTTCAGCGTTAGTGGTCACTTAACAAACCAAGATTCTCTATGGAGCCTAATCTGCTCTTTCTCTAAACAGTAGCAAGGGGGCAGGTCAAATCGTGCCTGTGATTCTTAGGCAGAGCCCACTCCACCAAGCAAAACACCTGTGCCCCACCCTCTCTCTCTCTCTCTCTTCACTAGGATATGGCATCCAAACCTCCTACTTAGGGAGTGCAGTTCAGTTGAGGGTGACCAGTGCTTAATTTGTAATGAAAGAGATACCAGGGCTCAAGCAAGTTTGTTACGTTCATCACTGATGTGACAAGCCCAGAGGCCCCAGGGCTATGAACTGCCGAGCCTAGCGGTGCCGGGGCTCATCCCTGGCAAGCCCTAGCACAAATTAAGCCCTGAGGGAGACCCCCTCATTCAGTCAGGCTAAGCACAGTTCTGCTGTCCTTTACTCATACAATAAGGATAACAACATTTCATGACCCCCACATTTACATTTAAAATTTTTATTAAAGCTAATATTAAAAGAATTATATAATACACAGGTTATACTAAGTGATTTGTAACCCAGCACCAGCTAAAATTGATCATTTGGGCAGCACAGCTCTGTCTGCTGAATACCTAGGCAGAGTAGGTGTCAAGTCCACCCAACATTGGCTCATAACTAGCTGTCAGGGTAGAGCTTATTTAGACCTTGATTACAAATCATAATTTGAAATGATTAGGTAGACCAATATAGCTGAAACAAATGTACCAACATTATTGTAGATAGCAGCCATATGAGGAAGCTAGTCTTTGTTCATACTTTTCAAACCCATTATGCTTTCTCAGGTACAAGTATTTTCCCATATACTGTATATGCTTTTAAAGTGTGTATTAATGTTTCAATTTCAATTCAAATTTCCAACCAACAACTAAATAGGCAACAATGCATGTAACTGGGGGTGGGGTGGGGTCCCCACCTGTTCCTAGCCTCCAATATTCTACCTCCTTTATCTGTCCCTTACAGTATTTAACCCAGTCGTGAGGGCACTTATATAGATTCAAATTCCCACTCTGGACCTAATTTATTTAGATTCTGAAAAAAAAATCAGAAGTGGTTCTAGCCAAAACAAAATTTGTCTTCAGTTCAAATACTGCCACTAAACTGAAAAATCAGTTAGTCTCCCAGCTCTAGTTACAACAACCATGTCTGGTCTTGTCTCTACTGAGAGGAACACTATCAAGGGGGCAGGGTATTGAACGTCACAGGGAAAGGTGTGAGAAGTACAGCTGGTCAGTGATGTTTTTCATGAAAATTTTCCATAAAATAGGCCTGTTTTTATTTTTAGAAAACAAAACTTTTTGTGAAAAATTGTAAAATTATTGAGAAAATTATAGAAATATTCCATTTTCAAGGAAACTTTCCAAGATATTTGTTTTTTATTTTTTTTTAATTGACATCACTTCCACAATCACTGTTGACTTTTTTATTTACCGAAAAGCTGGCTTCTGTGAAACAAAAAATCCTCAGTAATTATTTTGATAAAAAGATTGGTAACATTTCAAGTTAAAATGTTGTTTTAAACGATTGTAAACGTTGTTATGAAAAATTGTATGTTGGTCTATTTAAACCCTATACAATATGTATGATTTTTGACATTATCAATTGAGTATACAAATGAGGTGCACATTTTTAACAGTGAGGGTGAATCTGCTAAGGGAAGTGGTAGAGTTGCCATTTCTTGATATCTTCAGATCAAGACTGGATACTTCTTTGGAAGATATTCTTTAGTTAAGCACAACTTATTGATCTCAATGCAGAGGTAACTGGGTGAAAATTCTTGGCCTGTGTTATACAGGTGATCAGACTAGATGACCTATTGGTCCCTTTTGGCCTTAAAATCATGGGTGGTGGGTATAATAGGCAAGGGGAGGTGTTGCCTCCCCTAGCAAAGCCATCCCTGCTGCCTGATACCTGGGCCATGGTGCCCCCCCACTCCTGCCTCTTCCCCTCCCTGCTCTGACCCTTCCCCGAGGTTCCCAAGGCTTGTTGCTGCTGCCTGGGGTAAGTCTTTCTTCTCTCCTCTCCTCTCCTCTCTTCTCTCCTCTCCTCCACTCCATCCCCTTCCCCCTTGGAGGTCCCTGTAGCTGCCTGCAGTGTCTTATCTCCCCCCTCTCCCCTCCCCGAGGGGTGCAGGGTGTGTGTGTGAGAATGTGAGTAGAGAGTCAGTGGGAGTGAGGAGGCAAGCGGAGAGGATCTCTGAGTAACTTTACACAGTGAAAAAGCCTTCCAGAGACCTAGTAGCAGAGATCACTGAAACTGTTAAAGAACCATTAAAGTGGTAATGAAGCTATTTAACAGGCATTTGCCAACGCCAAGGAAGCCTTTGGCCACATTCAACTGGCTTTTATATTGTAGGGAAATGTGTTATTGGGGTTAAAAATAGGACAAAAGAATCCCATGCACCGCTACAGGCTGGGGACTGACTGGCTAAGCAGCAGTTCTGCAGAAAAGGACCAGGGGATTACAGTGGATGAGAAGCTGGCTATGAGTCAGCAGTGTGCCCTTGTTGCCAATAACGCTAATGGCATATTAGGCTGCATTAGCAGGAGCACTGTCAGCAGATCGAGGGAAGTGGTTATTCCCCTCTGTTCGGCACTGGTGAGGCCACATCTGGAGTATTGCAGCCAGTTTTGGTCCCCCCACTACAGAAAGGATGTGGACAAATTGGAGAGAGTCCGGCAGAGGGCAACGAAAATGATCAGGGGGCTGGGGCACATGACTAACGAGGAGAGGCTGAGGGAACCGGGCTTGTTTAGTCTGCAGAAGAGAAGAGTGAGGGAGGGATTTGATAGCAGCCTTCAGCTATCTGAAGGGGGGTTCCAAAGAGGATTGGGCTTAGCTGTTCTCAGTGATGGCAGATGACAGAACAAGGAGCAATGGTCTCAAGTTGCAATGGAGAAGGTCTAGGTTGGATATTAGGAAACACTATTTCACTAGGAGGGTGGTGAACCACTCGAATGGGTTACCTAGGGAGGTGGTGGAATCTCCTTCCTTAGAGGTTTTTAAGGCCTGGCTTGACAAAGCCCTGGCTGGGATGATTTAGTTGATGTTGGTCCTGCTTTGAGCAGGGGGTTGGACTAGATGATCTCCTGAGGTCTCTTCCAACCCTAATCTTCTATGATTCTATGATTAGGCTGCAGTTGGCGCAGGTAGCCTGGCTTTTCATCTCTCTCTATACAGCATACACTGAACTCTCTGCTACACAGAGGAGAATCTATCTGGCAATTGAACTATACCTGTTGCCTGTATAGTTCCCTTGGGGAATATTATTAGTGCTTTAATGTGAAAATGGGAGAGGGTGTCACGGGGGGGAGGGGAGGCGCAGCAGCAAGTGAGGAGGTGAGCCGTTAGCCAGCTGCACCGCAGGTGGCGGTGGGGTCTCGTGGCGAGCGGAGAAAGGGTCTGGCGGGGTGTGAAGAGGCAAGTAGCAGGTGAGTGAGCAGCAGGCGGGCGGGGGAGGAAGTAAGCAGAGGGGGATTTTGGGGGGTTGAAGAGGTGAGTGGTGAGTCAGCAGTGGGTGGGTGCAGTGCCTTTGGCAGAGCAGGGGTGGAGTGTGAGCGGGGCTGTGGGTAGAAGAGGCAGGACAAGGAGCTCGCTTTCCCCAGGGGAAGTTTCACCCACCGCCCATGCTTAAAATCTATGGTTCTATTTGGCAACATGTAGTGAAATTGTTTTCTGGTTTTCAAACCTATTTAGTGGGAAGCACTAATAGCTCACTTGTTTTAATTAACATTGTTTGGCATTAGTTTGTGCATGTTAGGTACAGCCCTGCATTAGGGGCATTGAGAAGCTGCTTTGTCCCAAGGCCAATCTGCCTCAGAGAGCTCACCGGTGCACTTGGAGGGAGCATGGGGGTAAAGGCACAAGATGTGCAACATACTCCTCTTACGTGGACAGCCGACTGTGTTGGTCAATACCTGTGTGGGGTGGGCAGGGAGCAGAGCCCTATTTCCCACCTGTTCCTGCCCCCATTAGGGTGTCAGGTTTATTTTTGCTGATAATTTGCATACCATGGTTACAAAATCAAAGAACTTTTACAGAGCTGGAGCTTTGCAAGTAGAAGCAAATGGGTTAAACAGAGAAACAATGAAATTTGCATGTTGCAGACTGGTGGATGCTCCCCACTCTTCAGTCCAGTCATGCCTACTCAACAAAATGCCTGCAGGAGAAAACCAAAAATGATCTTTTTGAAATCTCTCCAGCTTCTAATGCTCATCCAGTGAATCCCCTTTCATATTAATGAATATCTGATGTAGCATGCAGGGCTCCAAAAAGAGCTAGCAAATGGTGAAATGCAAGGCTTCTTACCTGTGGAACACATAATTAAGTTTAATGAATAAATCTGCATTGCATCAAACTACTGCATGTCATTGCTTTGCATAATGTGAAATTCCACTTGCCAAGCAGAGGACGTACTACAGTAAATGAATTCACAAAATCTCCAGGGAGTAAACTGTTTGCTACTGCTCAGCGAAACACACATGCAGCAGGATAAAGGCTGTTTGAAGGAAGGAAGGAATTGCAGAAATCTTTGTTTAAAGATTGCCCACAGAAACCCAACACTCTTCATTAGAAGTAACTGTTGCACTGCTCTGTTAGAAAACATAACCTGAATGTCCTGGATTTCAAAGGAAAACATGCCCTTCTGATAACTGCAGTCAGTTTATATTCCAGGTAAAATAATTCAAACTCACTGTGCAAAATTGTAAGGATGAGCTTAATAAAATACCATGGCATAAGGAGAAAGCGGTGGGCAAAAAGATAATAGCTATCTGTTGGAATCACATTAAATGCCAGCTCAGCAGATCTGTAGGTTTAAACCTCAGAATCTGTGCTGACTTTTTTGCAGGTAACCCAACTCAGAAGTTACATTAAATCTGAAGTGTCAGAAATAGGTAATATTATTACAACAACTATCCAAATCCCAGTTCAGCAGAATAACAAGGTACTATGTACCTCAGTCCCTGGAAAAATCATGGAGCAGATCCTCAAGGAAACCATTTTGAAGCACTTGGAGGAGAGGAAGGTGATCAGGAACAGTCAATATGGATTCACCCAGGGCAAGTCATACCTGACTAACCTGATTGCCTTCTATGATGAAATAACTTGCTCTGTGGATATGGGGAAAGCAGTGGACTTGATATATCTTGACTTTAGCAAAGCTTTTCATACGGTCTTCCACTGTATTCTTGCCAGCAAGTTAAAAAAGTATGGATTGGATGAATGGACCATAAGGTGGATAGAAAGCTGGCTAGATTGTTGGGCTCAACAAGTAGTGATCAACGGCTCAATGTCTAGTTGGCAGCTGGTATCAAGTAGAGTACCCCAGGTCCTGGGGCCGATTTTGTTCAACATCTTTATTAATGATCTGGATGATGGGATGGATTGCACCCTCAGCAAGTTCACAGATGACACTGAACTGTAGGGAGATGCAGATACACTGGAGGGTAGGGAGAGGGTCCAGAGTGACCTAGACAAATTGGGGGATTTGGCCAAAAGAAATCTGATGAGGTTCAACAAGGACAAGTGCAGAGTCCTGCACTTAGGACAAAAGAATTCCAACGCCAAGGAAGCTGGCTTTTATATTGTAGGAAAACGTGTTATTGGGGTTAAAAATAGGACAAAAGAATCCCATGCACCGCTACAGGCTGGGGACTGACTGGCTAAGCAGCAGTTCTGCGGAAAAGGACCTGGGGATTACAGTGGATGAGAAGCTGGCTATGAATCAGCAGTGTGCCCTTGTTGCCAAGAACGCTAACGGCATATTGGGCTGCATTAGCAGGAGCATTGCCAGCAGATCAAGGGAAGTGATTATTCCCATCTACTTGGCAGTGGTGAGGCCACATCTGGAGTATTGCAGCCAGTTTTGGTCCCCCCACTACAGAAAGGATGTGGACAAATTGGAGAAAGTCCAGCGGAGGGCAACAAAAATGATCAGGGGGTTGGAGCACATGACTTACGAGGAGAGGCTGAGGGAACTGGCCTTGTTTAGACTGCAGAAGAAAAGAGTGAGGGGGGATTTGATAGCAGTCTTCAACTACCTGAAGGGGGGTTCCAAAGAGGATTGGGCTCGGCTGTTCTCAGTGGTGGCAGATGACAGAACAAGGAGCAATGGTCTCAAGTTGCAGTGGGGGAGGTCTAGGTTGGATATTAGGAAACACTATTTCACTAGGAGGGTGGTGAACCACTCAAATGGGTTAGCTAGGGAGGTGGTGGAATCTTCATCCTTAGAGGTTTCTAAGGCCAGCTTGACAAAGCCCTGGCTGGGATGATTTATTTGGTGTTGGTCCTGCTTTGATCAGGGGGTTGGACTAGATGACTTCCTGAGGTCTCTTCCAACCCTGATATTCTATGATTCTATGAAGTATTTTCTGAATTAAGCTAAAAATGTGAACGGACAGAACAAGCAATATGGAAATGTAAGTGTAGTTTAGGTCTAAATTATAAATAAGACTCTTACAAACAGATGGTAGACTATGTGCCCCACTAATTAAAAACCCCATTATAGTCAGTTCTGAATGTTAACTATCAGAACTGGTTAACTAGTCAGCCTACTATTGGAGATTTTGGTCCAAATTGGGCCCTGTCTTAGAGCCTATGCTTCATCACTACAATTGACAGGAAATGCATAAGGTCTAAGGCAGGTCAGAATCTGGCCCCTTTGTCTAAATGGAGTTGTAGACTTATAAAACTGGACACTCAGCAGACCAAGAAGCACAAATGAAATCATTTGAGTACTTTATTAGCCATTTCCTGTTGTCTAAAAGGCAGCTGACAAGTAGCAGATGTTTTCTCAATGGCAGCATCCTTGTTTTACATCCCTCAAATAGTTCTTCGCCACCATTCATTTTCACTGCAGCAAAGCTGAAACATGTGCTACAAAACCCCAACCTGTGCTTCATTTTTTTAAAAGCATTTCTATTGCAGCAGCGCCTTGATAGGTGTGTTCAGTCTAACAAAGGCCTGTTGTCTTTCTTTGTCAGGATTTCAATTCTTTGTAGTGGGGAGAGTCATTCTGCAAGGCTTTCCCAGTAAATCAGGACAAGTGGTTTCATAAATTCAAATGCTTTCCAAGGAAGGAAGACTTATCTGGTGATTAAGGCAGTGGGCTGGAACTCAGGAAATCTGGATTCAGTCCCTGGCTATTCCTGTGTGATCTTGGGCAAGTCACTTAACTGCTTTGTACCTCTGTTACACATATGAAGACTGGGGATAATGATGGTACTTTTGTCTGCCTGAGGAGTGTTTACTGTTACACCTTGCACAATGGGTATTGGTTAGGTGGGACCTTCAGGCATAACAGTAATATAAATTTTAGCAATATTTTTGTCTTGTATCCATAAAGTCACATGATGCCAGCTGCTTTAAATAAACAAATTATGCAGAAAACACAAAACAAATCAGATCTTTAGAAAACCAGCTATGTGCCCTCCTGTATTTCCTTTGTTGCCTTGGTGCAATGTCAGGAAGCTATTTGCTGTTTGTAGCAGTAGGAATGTAGCTGCTGCTGTCAGTGATAAATATTATCCATGCCAGGGCACCTGTTAAGAAGGGCTCCATCTGAACCTACCATGGAGTGTGATGGTCAGATTCCTGAGTGTGTTCCAGATAGAACTTTCTCCCTTGCATGACAGCATTTTCATTTGGAGACTGTGAAGGCTAAAACACCAGTCGGTGGACATTTCATTTTTCAAATTGCCAGAGATGAGAAGCAGAGGAAACACTTTTCACCTTCTGATCATTCTTAATGGGCATGTACCGAGGCATTTCCATTAATGTGAATAGCAACCAACTAAGTCAGCTAATAGGCTGGCTCTGTTTTTTCATTCATTCTCAATCAACATGACTCAACAACATGCCTGAAAATGCAAACAGCACGGGCTTTTGAAAGCAGAGGCATCATGAGTGTTCACTTTCTTGATTTAAAAAAAATGTTTGTGAAAATTAATATAAAGATATTTAGATAAATATTCAGCATCAAGAGCTAAGGAAAGCTTGCATCTCCCACATCCCATATAGTCTAGAGATGAGCCAATGTCGTGATGTTAGAGTTGGATCTGAATCAGGAAAGCACCAAAGTAAAAATTCAGGTGATGGGCAGTTGAAGAATTATTTAGATAAAGTAGAGGCAGACAAGGGTTTATATTCAAATATATATCCAAATGCCCAACAGAAATGTGAGAAACTTGGGAGAATACATGTGTAAAAGTAGCAAACTGATTTCAGTTGGAAGGAGATACCAACAGGAGCTGTAATAGTTAATAATCAGGTAGAAGAATTTTAGAGATTAATGAAGTAAACTGCACCAGATCATCATTATCCTCATGTTTCAAACGGGGAGGGTGAGATACGGAGAGATTAAGGCCAGCATTTTCAAATGTATCTGCCAGTTTAGGATTGCCAACCCTCCAGGATTGGCCTGGAGTCTCCAGGAATTAAAGATTCATCTTTAATTAAAGATTATGTCATGTGATGAAATCTCCAGGAAAACAGCCAACCAAAATTGGAAACCCTAGCTGCCATACTTGGGCAGTTGTCTAAAAGCGGTCTAATTTTCAGAGACGCCGATCTTCCTCAAAATCCTACTGATTTTATTAGGAAATATAGGTGCTCCACGGCTCTGAAATTCATGCCCTAATGACTTAACTTTGGACATCCAGGTTTTCAAATTTTTATTTATGTGACTTAT
This sequence comes from Trachemys scripta elegans, assembly GCF_013100865.1. Classification (NCBI taxonomy): domain Eukaryota; kingdom Metazoa; phylum Chordata; order Testudines; family Emydidae; genus Trachemys; species Trachemys scripta. The sequence goes on from NC_048299.1 coordinate 24,921,980, forward strand.
CCATATTCACAAAGCAAGTCTGTGGGACAACCTGGAATAATAATAATACCTCCTATGTCTTACACTAGTGCTTTATAAAGGAGGTAAATATTATTATCCCCATTTTACAGATTGGGAAATTGAGGCAAAGGGAGGTGACGTGATTTGCCCACAGTTACCCATCAGGCCATTGGCCAAGCTGAGAATAGAATTCCAGTGTCCTGAGTCCCAACCAGGGCTCTATCCATTAGGCTATACTGCCTCTTTAGCTCTCCTAATTTCCTCATATTAGATTCAGTGATAGTGAGTTTTATAACATGCAGCTCAAAACATAAAGGCTCTGGTGGTGGTAGTGGGGGTGCTGGAAGCCAATGAACCAAACTGTAAACCCTGTATATGATGGAACCCACTTCAAGCCAGGGGGTGCAGTAACACCCCAAGCACCTCTAGTTCCAGCACCTATGTACACACAATCACTCTAATTGAGAATTCTCTGGATGAAACATTCTATTAGCCTGTATCACTGCTGCTAGGCAAAAGATCTGTGTAGATATTTAAAATTCCACCCAAAGTGAATGAATTCTCACCGGTGTCACCAAAATCAAGTGTTTTCAGCATTTTGAGCCAGTAAACAGTGATGTGCCCATTTATACCAGCTGAGACTCTATTTCATTATTTACATGTTAAGAATAATCACTTAGGAAGAAAGTTAGATTGTTGTGTCATTGCTACTTATCATATTCATTGGTGGCATTATTTCCCACTAGCATAGCACACTGGTTCTATAAGCACAAGCATAATAGCTATATGTTCTAAGGCCATTAGAGAATTAATTTGCCAATTTCAGTGCAGAACAAGTCAACCTAGCTGAGATAATGTTTTTAATATGAATTATTCTGTCAGTTAAGATTAAAATCTTCAAACTACAAATTTGGAAATACAGCCACTTTCTGAGACGCTGGTACAGAGACTTCATTGATGGCTTTCACCTCCTTTCCAGCTGTCACTGTTAGCCCTTGGCACATACCTCAATGGCACTTATATGGCCCTTGCCACAGGAGCCTCTGATTATCTCACAGTCTTTAATGCTTTTATCCCCACAATAGGCCAGCGCAGTGGGGATGTGCTATTATACGTATGGCAGGGAACTGAAGCACAGAAAGGAGAGACTGAGTGACTTGTACAGGGTCACACAGGAAGTCAGTGGTGGAGCAGGGAGTCCAGGTTAACACCATAAAAACTGGACCATTCTTCCTTTTCTTCATCCTAAAAAACACAAAGAGAATTTAAACTTTGTCTGGCAATGTAGATTAGTAGGTAAAAACTCACTTTCCATTAATCAAACACTAAGACCACCCGGGGTGTAATTTGCCCTGCTGTAGAGGTACCTCACTAGCTTTTATCTAGTTAGCATTCTAAAAATAGGTGAGAGGATCCGGCAGTGCGGGCTTCAGCACAGGCCAGCAATGACAGTCCATACTTGGGGGACCAAGTGGACTTGTACAGCCCACACTGAAGTCCGCACTGCTACCTCTTCACAGCTACTTTTAGTGAGTATGGATACGCCTCCATGAGCTGCAAATCGCATCCCCAGTTGCGGTGTAGATGTAGTGTAAGACAAAATCAGGGTGATGAGAAATTGCTGATCATGAAAGAGGTGGACAGTGGTTGCAGTGCTTTTTCCTCTTGTGGCAGTGCATGGGCAGAATTGAACTGTCTTGTGGAGAATGAAGGAAGTGGAGAAATACAGAAGGAGGCCACTGCTAATGCTGACATCACAATTTGAAACCAGTTGAGAATCTGAGTGCAAGCCCCTGGCACGCTGTCACCAAAAGAGGCTTTGGTTCTCACTAAAAATAGTGGCTGTGGTTTGAACCATGAGTTTAGAACAGCAGATGTTATAGTCAGGAAATGTCTCATTTGAAACAAAGACTAATTGTGCGTTTGTTTATGAAGGTCAACCAACCATTATGGGATTACAAATATAACTGAATTTAATAGCTTAGCCTGCAGTGTCAACAGTCCTATTGACAATGAGTTTAAGCAGCCAATTGGTACGGTGGCAGAATCCAGGTGTTTGTGTATTTATATCACAGAATGTGCTGCATGTGTTGACATACTCTGTGGTCAATTAGCACAACAGACTGGCAGAATCCAGAATTGTTCCCTGCACTCCCTGTTGGCAAGTGTTTGTGCATGTTTGGCAGACTGAGAGAATGACCTTGCCACGGTTCTGCTGCTCACAGTTGCTCTCCATATGCTCACCCTTTCTCTTTCCTGTTGCTGAAAATATTAACTATTGATTTTTGCGTTGCTGATACTGGACATGGAGAGAGGGGGTGGGGGTTGGGGACAGGCAACTTTTAATTTTATTTGTTTCAGTGTAGATCTGGAATAACTTCATTGAAATAGCTGCAGTCAATTTTACTGGTATAAAATTATTATAAGTAGGATAGTGATCAGGCCCAGCCAAAGAGATGTTTTGTTTCTTATGTCAGATGGAAAAGTGTGATCTTGATTTAGTATGCACAGTGTGACTCCAAACAGCTTTCTCTTTTGTGTCTTTCCTGGTCTTAACAAGAATGACTAGAGCAGCCATGAGAGAAATATGTTTCTCTTTGCACCATTTCTTTTGAATACAAAATATCTTTGTTTTGACTCCTCGTGACTGTCAATAATTTGAGGAAAAAGATGAAGCCAAATGTAATATAACCGTAAATACTTTCATTGGAGAAGTTAATGGACATTTGGCTCTGGGCTAGGTTCACTTACACTGGTTATCTTCATTAACTTCAGTAAAATGACTCCCCATTTACATCAGTGTGAGAGGCTGACAGTGTGTGGTTTTGATTTCATTAGACAGTATGTTTTCCCCTTGGATTTATTTCTATTTTGATCACTTGCTCTTTTCTACTTGCAGTTTATTCTAAGGGCCTGGTCAAAGCCCAGTGAAGTCAATAGAAATATGTCTATTGACTTCAAAGAACTTTGGATCAACCCTTAAATAATGTCAATGTAAATATCATTAGAGGTTGCAAGCAATATCCTAGTCACTAGAATATATTTATATTTTCTCAAGAGAAAGTAAGAGAATTTTTGGCACTCATGTAAAAGGTGCTACATAGTGGCTGGCTGGGATTTTCAAAGGAGTTTAGGGTTTATACACTTAACTCTCTTAGGCTCCTTTGAAAATCCCAGAGCGAATTTTTACAATTAACTGAGAGGCAATGTGATCCAGTGGATAGAGCAGTGGACTAGAGCACAGGAGACCTAGCTTCTAATCATTGTCTCTGCTACTGACTTGCTGTGTGACCTCGGGTAAGTAAGTTCACCTCTCTGTGCTTCTTTTTCCTCTCCTATCCTGTGTCTGTCTTGTCTATTTAGATTATAAAGTCTTTGGGGCAGATGGTCTCTGACTATGAATTTGTACAGAACCTTGGACAATGGGGCCCAGACTCAGTTCAGGCATTTAGACACTACTGGAACAGAAATAGAAATATTAGCCACAGAACAGGAACGGCATACATGGCCAGTGGCAGTACCAGTCTCTTCACACTATCCTTCCAACATGCCTCAAGGGTGAAAATCTGCAGGGATGGGAAGAAGGTAAATTAATTCATCATAATCATTCATTCCTGTGTTTCACTGATTAAATGTCAAACAATGGTTCCTATAGATGTCAGTAGTGGGTGGTAGTCTTGTGGTGCAGACATATGTCCACTAGTAAGTGTGTTTAGGTCACCAACTCTTTCCATGTTGACCATCATTAAACTATTTTGCAGTAAAGGTTTCTGCAGAGAGGAAGAAATTTGCTCTTTATGTAGGATTTGGCTTACAGCTGTGCAAAAAGATTGTCATAAATAAATAAATAAAAGATGAAAAGGTGAAATACTTTCCATTTTCATCACTGTTTTAAGGCAGGTGGAAATTTGTCTCTGTAGCATAGGACTATCTGCTAAGAGAACTCTAATTGGGATCTGAAGAAGTGGAGAATAATAATTCCTTTTTTTTTTTCAAGAAAATTATCCTGTTTGAGTTTTTTGTTTGTTTATTTATTTGGTTGGTAGTTTTTTTCAGTCAAAATTTGGAAAAAGGTTTTGGAAATATTGTAACTCCCTACAGGTCTGATCCAACACCAATTTAAATCAATATGAGTCTTTGCGTTGACTTTAGTCGGTATTGGTGTTTTGACTTCATAATGCTACCTGGTCTGCAAATATGTTACTTTATGCTAAAGTCAAAACACATTGGAAGGAATAATTTGAACTACTCATACACATTGCTGAGTTCTAAATGAACTACAAGGATTTGAGATAAAGACCTGCTCATCATTGTGAAAATCTCTCTGTGTGTGCAGCAGTAGTCAGAAATTAAACATAATGTAATAAAACATAAAGAATGGGAGAAACTAATATAGAAAATATAATAAGATTTTATAATAAATGGCACAACCTCACCTGGCATAGTGTGTTCTTGTCTGACTACCCTTTCTCAGAAAGATATAGTGGAAATAGGAGTTCAGAAAGAAGAAATAAGATTAGAGGCATTGAGAAAGTTCCACATGAAGGGAGATTGAAAAGATTGAGACTGTTAGTTTAGAAAACAGGTAAATAATAAATAACAGAGTTGCAGGAAATAATTAATGGAAAATAGAAAGAAAGGTAGATGTTTCTTTATAGCTTTCCTGGCAATCCAAGAACAAGGTGAACAGTCAATGAAAATTAAGTGGCAAATTTCAAACTGATTAAAAGAAATAATTTTGTACACAATACATCATTAGCCTGTAAAACTCACTGCTACAAGATCCCATTGAGTCCAAGAGCTTAGCAGAATGCAGATGGTGAGAATTTCTGTAGTTGGATGGATGGATGGATGAATGAATGATACAAACTATTACATTTCAGGGCATAAAGCAGTCACTAAATTAGCAAGAAAATCTTCCCTATGGGCAGACTAATCAATAATTATTCCCTCTGGAGTTTCTTGCATCTTATCCAGTAGGATTAACTGGGTATCAATAATCTTTGTGTTCATTTGATATTTCAATTCTGACTTCATGAACAGAGAGTTACTTGGTTTTGATGTTCTAAGAAGTGATGGTTGATGTAGTAGTTACATTTTGAATTTATAGGGCAGGTATGTTATAGCAGTGTATGCTTTTAGAGAGAGAGAGAGAGAGCCTGTACTGACATCTAATCAGTGTGAGAAAGCCCATCTAGCTTTGCTGCCAAGAATATAAGTTAGATAACAGACGTGCACTGGCTTGATAGCAGCCGGATTAAAGGGTGTAAACTGTGTTTGGGGCCTTCTGCCTCTATTTGTTATAGAGTAGTTGATTTTAGTAATTCAATGGAGATTTTGCTTTACATGTTTAGTTTTTTATATGATGTACTTGTGAAAGGTGCCTTAGTCGGATGCTAAACAGATTTAAAAGATAGCCAATCAGAATATTGGAAACAAATGGTTACACATCAGATGAAATCATATGACACTTTCTCACAGGAGATTCACTGTCTCCTAGAAGATACTTTACCCCAAGTTTTTCCCAGCATTTTCAACCAGCATGGCTGAGATTCTCCTTTCATAAGATCAAGCCCATTGTCAGCTTGTCTTCACAGCCTGAAGGATGCCAGAGTGTCTCTCTACACTCCCAGCTATACCAGACCAAACCTTTGATCTTCACCTGAAAATAGAGTTCTCACCTGCATCTCCTGTTTACCTCTTCCTATTAATTTCCTTCTGAAGTCTCTGCAAGCTCTTCATTAATATTTGACATAGTATGTTAATAGACTTCTATTATAAGATACACAACATATCGGTCCACCAGGGAGATAAGTGTCTTCCACCTCCTGTCTGGACAAGTTTGTCTCACAGCATGCAACCTTTGAGTAATCTGCCTTTAACTACAAGGCCTACAAAACATAATTTTCTGCATACACACATAACTCCCCACATATCTGCTGTGCATACATCTCACAATGACTATGATGACCAGTGTGACACAGGCTTTCATTAGAAAACTTACATGACATGTTTTTGGTGAACCCAGGGGATCCTTGTATCCCGATGTACCCCTGTGTCCTCTGCCTACTGGCATCAAGAGGTCTTTGGGTCACAGTTACCAGTCTGGTCTCTGGTATAATTTTGAGCAGCCTTAGTACTGTTCCAATTTGTATCCAGCTGTAATGGCCCCAAGTGAGGATTGTCAAGTACAACATGCTCTAGCTATGTCCCCTTCTTATTCACACTCGCGCACTATATCCGTTATGGAGAGGAAGGGGGTTATGTAGTCCCAGCTCTGATACTTGCAGATTCCTTTGTGCTTAGCCCATCATGTTAATATATAACTTTTTACAAGAACTTATGTTAAAAAAAAAACAAAAAATAAACAAACAAAAAGCCTCTTAAGGTTAGCTCCATTGTGACTAGTCCATAAGAAAGGAAATGCCTGCAAATACAGGATCATGTACATAATCCTTGTCCTCTGCAGATTTCCAATCAATTTTGCAGATTCCACATAGTTCAGATAAATTTCAGATTGGTTTTCAAACTTCTGGGTGCTTATATGCGCTAAAACTTGAAATATTTGATGTTCTATCACTATTGGAGGTACAGCTAGTGCCTGTAAGCGCCACCCTCCACATGCCTGAAAATGACTCCAAACACACAGTCAAACTGTATTTTAGGCACGGCTAAGATTGTTGTCAGAGAATTATGATAGCCATTTAAATCTCTTCTGGTCTGATTCAATTCCCATTAAAATCAAAGGGAGTCTTCCAGTTGATTACAGTGGGAGTTTGAAGTGGCTCCATGAGTTTAATCCTGCAGAACTTTACTCAGACAAGTCCTTAATCATTAAATTAATTCAATTGAATCCAATGGGATTTCTCACATAAGTAAGGACAGTTTCCATGAATAAGGGTTTGCAGGGCTGGTGCTAAGAACTAAAGCTTTCGGATTTTCTATACTTATTTTGGAACATTAATTTTGAAAAGACAAAACTATAAAAATATCCTTGAATTTTCTGCCACTAAAGGAGATACCGTTGAAAACTTTCATTAAGTTACATCTTTAAATCACTATTTTAGTTACTTTTTAAACCATTTTTTTAAGGAACTGCCTTGGAGTTGCCAAATGAAGATACCTTATCAATTTGATGTCAGAGCACATTCTGTCATGTAATATAAAACTATCATATAGATATTTTTATCCTATTCACATATTGGATGATACCTATGATGTGGTAGCTTGGAAAAGTCAAAAAGACACGATTTTCTAAAATCGTATTTACATAACAACTTAAAGAAAATACCTTGAAATAAATAGCGTAGCGCAATAACAATCCACAAGCAGACCTGACTGCAAAAATGAATAGCTATCAGTCTAATATTCACGAAACAAAGCCTTTGTGAATATGAAATTATTTTCTTAGGGCTTGATCCTGCAGGGATCGTAACTACTGATATGCAGTTTCTAATAGCAACTGCATATGTAGCAAGACTAGCAAATTGGTGCCTTATGAGATATGATCCTAGCACATTGAGATACGTTTTCACTTGTTTCGCATTCTTTCATTTTGGACTAAGCAATCTAAAATCTTAATTCGGTGAGTAATAGTGAGCTTCAGATATTACCACTATGATCAGTTATTCAAGAGGGAAATACTGATAATGAGCTACTCCACGACAAGGAATCCACACAATGAAATGCCCAAAAACAAACTAAGTATCATAAAATGACGAGGACCTGGATTTGAGCCAATCATATTTGTATCATAAAAAGCTTGATACTTTTTTGTATATGAAGCTACTACCTTTTATATTTGGGAGATAATCTGCATCTATTTCAGCCAATGGTCAGTGGACTTGAATTAAAACAGCGTCTGGCTGTTGGTTTTAACTTTGTCCTTGACCAGCACAAGTTTTGCCAGTTAAGGCAATGCAGATATGTGAAGCCAAATCCATGTCTGTCTAACTCAACTGATTTCAGTGAAATTACACGTGGAAAATTTGGCCCACTAAGTTTTGAATTGGATCCTAGACTGTCACTTTTCAAACATTGCAGTTATTAATAAATAGGGAAATGCTTGCTCTATTTATTAAACCTTCAAAATCCTTAATAGCAGTTGTAGAAAAAGAGAGCTTTTATCTACCAATAACAAATAAAATAAAATAAATAAAAAGATTACATTTACTAAACATAAAACATTTCATTCTTTATTGTAATGAAATTTGTCTTTCAGCTTTTAAAATGCACTTATAAATCCAGAAATGTATTCTGGTACATTGTCTTTGAGATGAATAACCACATTATTATTTGCCTGTCAGATTTAAGTACTGTTGTTAATAACATACAGACAGCTACTAAAAATTCAAAACAGGGAGGTTCTTTTTGGAGGAAATTGCAGTTCTAATCTCTGCTTTCCCTTCGGAATCAATTATTTCCCTTCATACATACCTTACAATGCCTGACCTCCAATCAGGAGAGAAAGATACCAAGAATTCCATAGAAAATCTGCAAACACATCCACAGAAGTACAAAGCTAGCTTCTCAAGATTCCAGAAATTATAATCTATGAGAAGTGTATTCTCTCCCCAGACAGCTCTGAATGGAGTAAAAATGTCTAGTTTAAAGAAAATGTGCTATACCTGGGGAGGTATTTTGGCATAGTCTTGTTCCTTAAACAAAAATTACAGTCATAATTGTGTGTTTTTTTTAAAGTTCCTTGTTTACCAGCGACTCACCCTATGTACATATTACTACTGTACCAGCTTCTTACTAAATGATCCAAAGACCAACACACCCTACATTCTGACAGTCACATTGAAAAACCAAATGAAATGAAACTAAATGTTGTCATCCTTGTCTTACATTTAATGTTTCTTCTAACTAGAGGTGGTCCAAAATCTGAATTCCCATCAGGACAAAATGTCAAAATACCAACATTTTCTTAGAACACAAAATTCAGAAAAATCTCAATTTGGAAATTCGGTTTGGAATTGGTTCAACTTTAATGTATGTATTCTTGAGCTGCCGCTTTGTCCTGTGGCAGTTGTAGTTCTAGTGTCTCATGTCCCTGTTCTCCTTTATGGACTGGGATCGCTGGCTGGCTGACATTTCCCATGATGCACTGTGTGACTCCTATGTTACACTTTGTAAGTTCAACCAAAGAGTAAACCATGATGCTTCCCGGGAGATGTAGTCTAGCCAGGAGACCTATTCAATAGAAGTGGATGGGGGCACAAGACACACAACCATAACATTAGACACTGCAGCACCTCAGGCAGCACAGATTACTTTTGATTAACTGACCCAAAACAAAATGTTTCAACTCACTTTAAGAAGCTAAAATATTTGATTTGGATAGACCCAAGTGGAAATTAAATATTTTTTAATTTATTTTTCTGATGTAAAATTGAAAAAAATTGGGCAAAATTGAAAATTTCCTATGGAGCTAGCACATTGCAAAGAGCACAGATCCATGGCCTCAGCTTTCATCCCTGTTCACCAATATAATATCTGCAACTCAAACTTTAATTCTGTTTAATGTTCAAACAGTAACATCACAGAAGCAACAGAGAGTCATGTGGAACCTTTAAGACTAACAGATGTATTGGAGCATAAGCTTTCGTGGGTGAATACCCACTTCGTCAGACGCATGTAACATCACAGTAGCCTACCTATCCACATCCCACGAGCAAAATAAACCGAACACATTTCTCGCATCTATGCTATCTCTTTCATCCATAGATTTCAAGAATTATCCTGAAATTCACCTTGATCATTGACAATCATAATCACGGAATCATAGAAATGTACAGCTGGAAGGGACCTCGAGAGGTCATCCAGTTCAGTCCTCTGTGATGAGGCCAGATAAACCTAAACCATCCGTGAGAGGTGTTTGTCCAATCTGTTGTTCAAAACCTCCAATGATGGAAATTCCACAGCCTCCCTTGGAAAATTAATCCTTTTCCTAATATCTAACCTACATTTCCTTTGGTGCAGATTAAGCCCATTACTTCTTGTCCAACCATCAGTAGACATGGAGGACAATTGATCAGGCCTCTTTTTAATAGCCCTTAACATATTTGAAGACTGTTATCAGTTTCCCCCCTCCCATAATCTTCTTTTCTCAAGACTTAATATGCCCAGTTTTTTTAAATATTTTCCTTGTCGGTCAGGCTCTCCTAACCTTTATCTTTTTTTGTTGCTTTCCTCTGGACTTCAGTTTGTCCACATTTATCCTAAAGTACGGTACCCAGAAATGGACATAGTACTGCAGATGAGACCTTACCAGTACCGAGAAGAGCAGGACAATTACCTCCCGTGTCTTGCATATGACACTGCAGAATATTAGTCTTTTTTGCAACTGCATCACATTGTTAGCTCATATTCGGTTTGTGATACCATATAACTCCCAGATCTTTTTCAGCAGCACCACCATCTAGCCAGTTATTTTCCATTTTGTCCTGTCTTCCAAAGTGCTTGCAACCCTTCCCAGCTTGGCATAATCTGTAAATTTTATAAGCATATTTTCCATGTTATTATCTAAGTCATCAGTGAAAATATTGAATAGTACCAGATAGGATTGACGACTCTGGGAGCACACTAGATACTCACTCCCAGTTTGACAGTGAACTATTGATAACTATTTTTAGTATGGTCTTTCAACCAGTTTTGCACCAACCTTATAATAATTATATATTATTATATATAAGATATATAGATATAGTTTTCTTATGAGACTGTAATGTGGGAATGTGTCAAAAGCCTTAGTAAAACCAAGATATATCACCTCTACTGCTTTTCCCTATTAACTAGGCCAGTAACCCTGTCAAAGATGGAAATCAGGTTGGTTTGGCATGATTTGGTCCTGACAAATCCATTCTGGCTATTCCTTATAACCCTATTATCCTCTTGGTGCTTGCAAACTCATTGTTTAATAATTAGTTCCAGAGTCTTTCCTGTTACTGAGGTTAGGCTGACTAGTTTATAATTCCCTGGGTCCTCTTTGTTCCTCTTTTTAAAGATAGGTATTATGTTTGTCCTTCTCCAGGTGTCTGAGAAATCACCCATTCTCCATGATTTCGCCAAGATAATTGCGAACAGTTCCAAGATTGCTATATCTGGTTCCTTAAGTACCAGAGGATTAATTTCATCAGTCTCTGCTGACTTGAATACACGTAACTTACGTCATCAGTTATTACCTCTCTTTCCCCACTGAGTAGAGGACATACGCTTCCTTCATCTTTTTTTCCCATGCTCCTAATGTATTTGAAGATCCTCTTCTTATTGCCTTTTATATCCCTTGCTCGGTATAACTCATTTTGTGCCTTAGCTTTTCTGATGTTGTCCCTGCATAATTGTGCAGGTGTTTTGTTCCCATCTTTAGCAATTTGTTTGTGTATCCACTTTTTGTAGGGTTCCTTCTGATCATTATTACTCCATCAGTAGAAGAAAAGAAGGAAGACTAGTTAGTGTATCCACTAGTTTGTGTATCCACTTTTTGTAGGGTTCCTTCTGATCATTATTACTCCATCAGTAGAAGAAAAGAAGGAAGACTAGTTAGAAGCCAATAAACAGCTACAGGAGCTGTTTATTGGCTTCTAACTAGTCTTCCTTCTTTTCTTCACATCAGAATAGTTGGCAGTTGTATATTTAATATTGTCTTCATAAGAAACTGTCAGTTCTCCTGAACTCCTTTATCTCTTAGATTTTCTTCCCCTGGGAGCTTAACTACCAATTCTTTGTTGTTGAAGTTTGCCTTTTTGAAGTCCATTGTCCTTATTCTGCTGCTGTCACTCCTTCTTTTCCTTAGAATGATGAATTTTTTCACTTCATGATCACTTTCATCCAAATTGCCTTCTACCTTCAAATTTGCAACCAATTCCTCCCTGTTGGTCAGAAGCAAATCTACAATGGCTGCATCCCTGGTTACTTCATCCACTTCTTAAAACAACAACAAAAAATTGTCCCCAGTACATTCCAAGTACTTATTGCACATTTTGTCTTTTGCTGTATTACTTTTCCAACAGATGTCTGGGTAGCTAAAGTCCCCTGTTACTATCAGGTTATTTACCTTGCATGTTTCTGTTATTTGTTCTAGAAATGTTTCATCCATCTCCTCTTTCAGATTTGGTCGTCTATAGCAGACCCCAATTGTGATGTCAGCCCTGTTTTTTCCTCTTTACCCAGGGACATTCAACTGGTCTGCCTCTCACCTCTTTCTGGACCTCAGAACAAGTGAATATATTTTCAATGTATAATGCAACACCTTCTCTCTTTTCCCTCTGCCTGTTCTTCCTGAACAAACTATACCCCTCTGTACCAATGTTCCAGTTATGAGATTTATCTCACCAAGTCTCTAACACCAATTAAATAATAATTTAGCTTATGTGCTAACACTTTCAGTTCTTCTCCATAATCCTTACATTTGTGAATCAACACCAAGATGTTGAGCAGATTCCCCCACTGATTAAATGCTTTTGCTTCTATGACTCTATTGTTATTTTTCCATATCCCCCTCAACATGTAGCTGTGTGCTAAGGTCATCTTTTTTATGATTACCCATTGGCTTTTGGGTTTATTCATAGATTCATAGATTCTAGGACTGGAAGGGACCTTGAGAGGTCATCGAGTCCAGTCCCCTGCCCGCATGGCAGGACCAAATACTGTCTAGACCATCCCTGATAGACATTTATCTAACCTACTCTTAAATGTCTCCAGAGACGGAGATTCCACAACCTCCCTAGGCAATTTGTTCCAGTGTTTAACCACCCTGACAGTTAGGAACTTTTTCCTAATGTCCAACCTAGACCTCCCTTGCTGCAGTTTAAACCCATTGCTTCTGGTTCTATCCTTAGAGGTTAAGGTGAACAAGTTTTCTCCCTCCTCCTTATGACACCCTTTTAGGTACCTGAAAACTGCTATCATGTCCCCTCTCAGTCTTCTCTTTTCCAAACTAAACAAACCCAATTCTTTCAGCCTTCCTTCATAGGTCATGTTCTCAAGACCTTTAATCATTCTTGTTGCTCTTCTCTGGACCCTTTCCAATTTCTCCACATCTTTTTTAAAATGCGGCGCCCAGAACTGGACACAATACTCCAGCTGAGGCCTAACCAGAGCAGAGTAGAGCGGAAGAATGACTTCTCGTGTCTTGCTCACAACACACCTGTTAATACATCCCAGGATCATGTTTGCTTTTTTTGCAACAGCATCACACTGTTGACTCATATTTAGCTTGTGGTCCACTATAACCCCTAGATCCCTTTCTGCCGTACTCCTTCCTAGACAGTCTCTTCCCATTCTGTATGTGTGAAACTGATTTTTCCTTCCTAAGTGGAGCACTTTGCATTTGTCTTTGTTAAACTTCATCCTGTTTAACTCAGACCATTTCTCCAATTTGTCCAGATCATTTTGAATTATGACCCTGTCCTCCAAAGCAGTTGCAATCCCTCCCAGTTTGGTATCATCCGCAAACTTAATAAGCGTACTTTCTATGCCAATATCTAAGTCGTTGATGAAGATATTGAACAGAGCTGGTCCCAAAACAGACCCCTGCGGTACCCCACTCGTTACGCCTTTCCAGCATGATTGGGAACCATTAATAACAACTCTCTGAGTATGGTTATCCAGACAGTTATGCACCCACCTTATAGTAGCCCCATCTAAATTGCATTTGCCTAGTTTATCGATAAGAATATCATGCGAGACTGTATCAAATGCCTTACTAAAGTCTAGGTATACCACATCCACAGCTTCACCCTTATCCACAAGGCTCGTTATCCTATCAAAGAAAGCTATCAGATTGGTTTGACATGATTTGTTCTTCACAAATCCATGCTGGCTGTTCCCTATCACCTTACCACCTTCCAAGTGTTTGCAGATGATTTCCTTAATTACTTGCTCCATTATCTTCCCTGGCACAGAAGTTAAACTAACTGGTTGTCTCCTTTGAACCTAGTATTACAATCCGGAGTGCAATCCAGACTAGTAAAGGGTTGTGTCATCCCCAGTCCTGCATCCTTGGGTGCCTCACAAAGCTTAGCTTTGCTGCTGTAGCTCCCAACCTGTGCTTCTCACAAACAGCGAGACAGCATGCAAGTTACAGCCATAGTGTCTGTGTATAGCTGCAGCCTGCCAGCAACACTCCAATCAACATTCTGGTTTCCATCCACCTTGGTTACCACTTCCAGGGTGACTCCAACACACTCTAAGTCCAGATTTCCCCCTAAAACATATGTTTTGGACAGTTCAGATATTAGAGGTCTGCTGCCCCTTTCAGGGGCAGTTTGCTACTTTAATTGGAGTTATCAAATTCAGTTTAAACACAACACTGGATTAATTATGATTAAATTTCTTTAACTACAAAGAGGTAGATTTTAAGTGAGTACAAATACAAAGTATTACATTCAGAAATGGTTACAAGAGAAATAAATATACAAATGTTTCCTAGTAGCGAAGACTTAAAAACTAGACTTGGTTCAAGTTAAATCCTTACATTTTCCGAGCAAAAGGACAGAGGAAATTCGCAGATCAGGATCTGCCCCCAAGGAGATAGTTCCTTTGTCTTCTTAGGTGAAAGAGCAAGAGAGAGAGACTGAGGTGTTTATGCCCCTCACTTTTATAGTCCAGTCCCCTGTTGAAGTGGATTCATCTGAGGATTACCTCTCAAAGCAAAGTTTAGTCAAACAGTAAAGACGGTGACACGGAGTTTGGGGGTGAAGGAACCCCCATGCTCTTTCTTCCCTGTGTATGATAAAATGCAGATTTGCCTTGTCTCCCTCTTGCTGTCTCAAAGACTCTCTTTACTACTTATATGTATATTGAGGTAAGCACACATTCCTTTATTTAAGATAGACCTGCTTAACCACTCCTGCCTAACTGGGGCTATGTGGGTTTGAATATAAAGCTACCAACATCAAACAGAGGGAATTCATAACTTTACATATAATGCTACTACATACATTTCACCATGATATTATTGACCAGCATGTTATTAGTTTTCAAATGATACCTCACAAACCATTTTTTTCCACAAAGGTTATACAGCAATGTGTAGGATATGAATATGGGGTTGCATTCAGAATCTTCCCCTTCTTGATGAGGTGGACCCAATCTCTTCCCAGCAGATCTTGTTCCCAGAATAGTATCCCATGGTCGAGGAAGCCAAAGTCCTCCCGTTGAGACCATTTGTGCAGCATGCTTTCCTCTCCATGATGCACTGTAATGCCTATAACCATCATGGATCTTTTACTTGCCTCCTAGGCATTTGCCAATCTGGCAGACCTAATTACACAGCACTTCCTACCCACTTCTCATGGAAGTCAGTTGATAACTATTGAGTCTGTTCATGGGTTGCAAATAACTTGGCAATCCAAGAGCCTATCAATGTGGTTGGAAATAATATATTTACTTCATGCAGACTGGGGCAGATCAAGATAATTCAAATTCGGAACTTTTCACAGGCAACTATGAACAGAAATAGTTACTAATTGCAAATATTTGTAAATACCTCACAAGGTGGGTGAGGTATTTTCTTTTACAGGACCAACCTCGGTTGGTGGAAGAGACAAGTTTTCATCACACACACATGCACTCTTCACCACAGTCAAATTCCTTTCAAAGGCTTTAATTTTTGTTTGTTTGTTTGTTTGTTTGTTTGTTTGTTTTTCACCAGGGCAGTTGTACAGTAGATCATTGGAGAAAGAGGAGCTCTCTTGTAGTATTATCTCTTAGTTTTCAGTAGAATACCTATATTTTGGTATATTATTATGTTTCACACATTTAAAAAGGGACTCTCTGTGTGATCTGCTACATTTGAGAGCGTTCAGAAAGAACACAGAGGAAACATTCTTGGGTAATCAAAAACATTTTTCATGAACAATCTCATATTCTGACTGATAATTACAAGTGGAAAATTGGTGATGAATAGAGCAAAGAGGAATCTAATTGCAATATCAGATGCCACTACATGAAACATAAATCTAAAAATATGCATGTATTTATCAAATTACCTATGTCGAGAGGTATAGTTATTATACAGTATACTTCATATATATGCTTACATATAAATGCTTTTGTAGGGATAAATATTTGTATTTTATTTATAGATTCATTTAATTTTAAAAACATGTCAATAACAAATAATTTCAACCTGCTGTGATGTGGGGGATAGTATAAGAATGAGGTTCTGAATCTGAAGGGACACAGGAAAAATTGTGGTGTAAAACAAACAATTTGATGCAGGATTAATTTGTACAAAATAACTGTCTAGAGACACAACGTCATGATGATTAATCACTTTTTATCATAATTAAATTATAGTAATAAAATCAAGATAACGCTAGATTTCTGAGGCACGGAAGTACATTTCCGTCTCAGCTGAGGAACAGTCATACGGCATGACCATAACATAAGCAAGATACATCCTGCCATTAGGAAAGCTTACTGCTTGAACGTAAAAAATATGGGGAAATGGCGCCAACTGTAAAATGTGGGAAAAAACTGCATGATACGGCATTTTGCTTTAGAGAATAAAAAGATGCGTTTGATGAAACAAAAGCAAAATCGAGCAACACACATAATGTATTTAAGGTACTGCAGAATAAAACCAATAACAGCCTTTAGCCAGTGTGTTTAGCCCTGCCAAAGGCCTGTCAACACCTTCTTATTAGAACTGCAGCAAACTCCTCTCCAGAGAGTTAATCCCTCAAATTTGTGAGCTCACTAAAATCACTACTAAGATACACAGGGAAGAGCTAGCCTGAAATTGTATCAGTGAGCAGCTGAATCACCAAACATTTTCAGAGTGCTCCAAACACAGGAGCCAACAGAGCTGACAAAAGCAGATGTTAACACAAAAGATCACTGCATTGATTCATCCTAAATCTCAGATGTATGTGATTCCTTTTGGTGTGGGACCAGAGAGATCACAAAGTGTAATAGATGAAAATGGGGGGTGGTGGTGATGTGGGGAGATGTTTGCGCTGGGCCTAGATGACCTTAAGCTTTTTTGTTTGTTTTGGTCCTGAAGTGAATATAATGCTTAAGAAAGGTGCTGCTTATAGCACAGAAAACTGAACTGCTCCGTTCACAAAGCAGATGAATGGTGAGCAATGTCAGAGCAAGCTTCCATTCAATGTTGCCTGCTCTGGAAGGACCAATTGAATGAGAAGATCACAGAGATGGTTGAAATGTGTGTGGAGAGAGGGATTGTAAACATCTAGTAAAAAAAAAATTACAGAAGGATTGGTCAAAATCTTGATACATTTAAAAAAAAATTAAATTAGATTAATCTTGCCCGGTTGTAAAATCCTCAGCTTCTCTATCAATACAGTAACAAGTATTTCAATAAATAATTTAATCTCTGGGCATGATTGTGAAGGTGGTGGTGTGACTTTCTGACTTTGGGGCACAAAATACAAGGCAAAATAGAGATTTGCAGGTTTTCTGTCCACCATAAGAAATGTGGACTTAAATTGAAAGGCCTTCCTGTACAGATCTCCAGTCACTATCAAGTGAGGTGCTCCTCAAAGCCTTCAAGCATGGTTACTAGCGTCAAACCCACAATGTTTAACTGGGTCTGAGATCAGGGAAAAACCTTCACGTATCCCTAGTATTTTTATTGTAAATACTATTGTAAATACTATGGTAGCTTCCTTAAATCTTGCCAGGCCAGCTGATGGGAGATGGGAGAGGGAGGGGAAAGGGGGCAATTTCCCAGGGGCCCGGGCGATTTAAAAGGGCTTGGTGAAAAGTTCCTTGTAAGTTGTGTGGCCATGCAGCAGCCTATTTAGCACTGCACAGGAGCTCAGGGAATCCACCTGGGGCCCGGCCCCCAACCTGCTGCAGCCGGGGTGGTCCGGATCTGCCATGGCCAGGGCGCCCCTCCCACATCCCTAATTCTGCTGTGGCCCGGATCTGCCGCGGCCAGGATGCCAGAACCCAGCCACGGCTGGGGCAGCATGGCCCTGCCCGGCCCTGCCTGAGGTGCGGTAGGGTGCCCGGAACCAAGTGTGGATGGGGTGGCCCGGCCCACACCAGACCCAGGTGTGGTGGGGACACCCCTCCCCCAGCCCGAACCCAGCCCCAGCCCAGAAGAGGGAGGGACGCCTATTCTGCAGCCCCAGCCCCAGAGCAGCTGCAGTGGTGAGAGGCGCCGTTCCCCTGCCTACCCCCGATGCTGCTGTGGGGAGAGAGAGCTGGGGGGGAGTCCTTTCTCTTAGCCATAGGCCGGGGCACCCACCTGCACCCCAAACCTCTTATCCCCAGCCCCATCCCAGAGCCCACACCCCAGTCAGAGCCCTGACACCCCTGCACCCCAACACTCTGCCCCAGCCCTGAGCCCCCTCCCACACTCTAAACCCCTCAGCCCCACCCCCACCACATGAATTTCGTTATGTACACCAATATGAAGGTGATGTGTCACACACCAACTCCATATTGGTGCACATAGCAAAATTAATTCCGCACATGGGTGGGAAAAATTAGAGGGAACATGGCAGCGGCTGGGAGCCCCAGGTCTTTAGATCGCTTGGGCCGGCCGCAGGGCTCCTAGGTGTGTGCGGGGTGGTACCAGCGGCAGTGGCAGCTGAGTGGGCATGTGGAAGCCCAGGCCATGCTGGAAAAGTGTGCCCAGCAATGCAGCCGGCAGCAGCTCGCGGGGCACCAGCCAGCATAGGTGCAGCACCGCCCAAATGTCAGGCCGACCTTTCTAGGGGGCTCATTGACTGTTCTGCCCTGGGGCCTGGAATTGTTGTTGGCAGCCTTGAATCTCCCAGCTATTATGGACAGAATTCTACTCGAGCATCTACACAGTTGAGTGATGATATTCCGCACCTCCTAAAAGAGAGGGTTCCAAGTAACGAACATCCCACCTCCAAACACCCTAACCCTTGTTACAGTTTGGACCCAGATCCGAATCTGAACATTCTTGCTGGCCTGTCTACACTTTTCATGCCTATACATTTCCACTGACATCAATGAGAGATCTATGCATGTGGGATGAGAGGGAATGCAGAGATGGAAGCCCCAGTGTGAACATTAAAAAAGGTTGTTGTTTTTTTCTCCTGCCTCTACGGAGTGCAGTGGCGATTTGACAGGCAAATGGCACCTTTAACTCCCTCTGGCTTCAAGGATTACATAGAAAGATGAATCTTTTCATTTATAAACCCTTTCTTCACCATTTCCTTTCTGAAATCCTATTTCCCCTTTTCAATAGTGCTACAGGTTCTATATATTTTGCTTATTTTTCATGGTCTTCCTATTGTGCTCACTGGTCTACCTGCCTTATTTACAATAAATGGTGTTGCTGAGCATGGTGGTGGTGTGTGTGTGTGTGTGTGTGTGTGTGTGTGTGTAGGGGCCAGTTGCCTTAATGGTAGTGACTCAAAGGGGAAAGTACATATTTGCATTATCACAGAAACTTTATAGAGGAGCACATGCAAAATCCAGCTGATACCACACTTCCTGATGGAGGGCACTGCACTTAAATAGCCCGAATGCTTAAAATGCATGAAGTGAATACATAAAGTATTTGAAGGGAGATTATATTTTATCATGAGTCATATGGTGAAGGTCACTTCAGAGAACACGGTTTAAAAAAAGAATAGGCTTAAAGAACAATATCTTTCATCTTTTTTAATAAGCTGTTTTTGACAAAACCTATTCAGCATGTGAAGGGAGAACCTGTTAGCATTGCTAAGAAATGAGCCACAATCCTTGATATTCACTAATAAGACAAGCTTGTCAGGCTGTCACAGAAGAAGCACGAGACTTTGCATGCAGCCAGTTAGCCTCCTGTAAGCTCCTTAACTACCTTCTCTACAGTGCTGCACACTCAAGATTAATAATAGGCACAGGAAATGTAAATGGAAGATTTACCAATCAACTACAGTGCTGAGTGAATTATGCCATAAACAAAATGAAATTCTCTAAAGCTCCAAATTCCTGGAAGGCCTAAACTAAACCATGGGGAAAAGAATGAAAACAAGTAGCCAAGAAAATAATTGCCTTCTTTCAAAAGCATTTTCTCAATCAACAGCACATTTAACTTTTCTTCGTGTTAGTTGGAAATGTAAAAAGTGCTTCAAATGTGGGAGGTAGGGTGACCAGACAGGAAGTGTGAAAAGTCGGGACAGAGTGTGGGAGGTAATAGGAGCCTATATAAGAAAAAGACCCAAAAATCAGGACTGTCCCTATCAAATCGGGACATCTGGTCACCCTAGTGGGAGGGGATAAGAAAGGCAATATCGTTATTCCCTAAAACTGAAATTTAGAGCCTGCATCACTGTGTTAGTCCAGATTTCAACAGATTTACTCCATGATGAATCTGGTCCAAAGGTTCTTAAAAAACCTGGGAAAATGGTTGTAACTGGGATCGTTAATCATCTGTATATTTCATGGGTAGCTGCTCTTGGGCATATTCTGAGGCTCTGTCATCTTTAGAGTATACATCAAAGGAACACAAAAAATGACAGAATATTTGTGCCATACAGTGAAAGAGTATTCATAAAGTCTAGAATATATGTGTGGCACTGTATCCAGCAAGAAAGCTGATTTGCTTTTATGGCACCTTCTTTTTGGACAGTCAGACTTTGTGTAAGGTGAATTTACCTCACACAGAGGGGCAGTGCAAACATAACGTAATTTGGACTTGCATCCAACTTAATTGTTTGTAGGCCTTGTGCTGGCCCTCTGTTCGGGTGAATTCCACCCTTAGGACTGGGGAAGTCAATGGGATTACTGACCTGCTTAATCCTAGGGTTAAGGTCTTTGCTGAATTGGGTGCTAGTGAATAAAGTTGAAAACTCCTCCATAAATTAGAAGCATTTTTTTTTCCTTTTTGCATTTTCCAAAGTAGTGGAATTACTGATAGGATTCCATGAGAATGTCTCAAGATAGTAAGGAATTTGTGAAATTCAAGGGGATGAAATCTCATACATTTTTTGGCAAGGTTTCATGAGGCAAACCCCAGAATAATTGCACAGCTCCTTGTATGATGAGAACAGCACATACAAATGGCACAAAGATTTTCACGTTGATGGGAATCTTTTGGCAGATAAAAGGCTATGAGTAAGATAGCCTGAAGGGATCCTCTCATTACTTACAAACAGAAGCATTGCTGAGAATCCTATGCAAAGTGGTGTTACCAGCTGCTTCAGAAACATTTATTATAGTTGCTTGTCCCTGCTGCCCTAGAGTATACTGTAAATAATATCAAGAGATGATCTGTCTTTTTATTCACCATTTCATGAGCCCCATTTTTACACACAATGTTAATTGTGTAATTTAAAACATGGAAACAAGTATTCATTGGGGGGGGGAATCACAAAGGAAACATGATAAAAGATGATGTGTCAATTTTCGGTTGGTAATTGTCCAGGATATACCATCTTCCTCCTTTACTATCCCTAAACATTATGGGCCAGTGAAAGTGGAATCTGTCCAAACAGACATATACCACGGTTGGACTTGTAATGAAGTCCATGGAGTTCCAACCAGACTAGTCTCATGGGTAGATCTTTTCGCAAAATGGAGGGCCCCCTGTAAGAGTTTGCCACCCCAGTGGAATGGCACCACTTAGATAGGACTGAGCTTAACCATGTCTTTGTGATGCAAGATTTCAACACGATGATAATTTGCTGACCCTGAAAGTTATTTTCGGACCTGCAATATCTTTACCCGCATTGAAATCAGGATAATTGTGGAAATAATTAGAGAAGCCATCAAAATGTCAGCATGGTGCAAACTTGCATTATGAGTCCATGCAGAGATAAGGATGGACAGATACCATGTGGACAACAGTGACAAGCTATTGAAGTAACACAAAATATGTTCCTGCTGCAGTGTATAGTCTTTTCATTTTTCAAACTGGTACATATATAGGTGGCAATGCAAAGGTCTTACACCTTATTAATCCTGCGGCCTAGCTGAAGAACCAGGACAGGAACTCAGCATCAATTTTTTTATTCAGACACCCATCTCCCATGTGAACATTTGTTATCTTCCTACATACCTATATTCTATACACCTCCATTGGCATCTGTGAAATTAGCCTTCATTTACCCTGCTGTAAGTGAGAAGAGACTCAAACCTTCTATCTCTAAATAAACACATAGTCTGAGATGGTCACCCCACTGTCACATTTTATTAGCGTGTCAATGGCAAACCTGTATGTTTCACATTTTGTAGACTTTGTTTTTTTTTAACCTAGATCAATATTTAACTCCAGATGTCTCATATCATTAGAGATATAAATAGTAAGACTTCTTTGTTGATTTAGTTGAAACTGGAAATCTAATTTTCAACTGCTTTGCATATTTTTTTTAAATCACTTTTCTATGCTAACCCATGATTAGTCACTCTTCCAACTGGGGTGATATATACTTAAATGAAATAAAATGAATATGAAAATCAATGTTCTATTTACTGCCTTTTTTCAAGGTAATCTACTTTCCTTTAAATGGATACTCAATAAAACATTGAATCATCGCTTTGTGTATATAAGTAGGCATACAGTACACTACAGCTTAGATACTGAAAATAGACTAGTACAGTGTGCTTATAACTAACATGTAATAGATGTACAGTAAGTGGAGTTTTCTTTTTTACTGGGGCTTTTCAGCATCTACTGCTTATTATTATCTTTGAGTTCTCAAAGGTATACAATAGCACAGCTGCAGAGTTCTCAGATATGAAAAAAAAAAACCTCTAGTTCCACATCCCAAGATCCAAGTCAATAAATATTTTAAATGGGCTATTATTAGTTTCTTAAATCTTGCCTATCATATGCTCCCTCACTATGGGACCTCAGAATAAATGTCAGGAATAATTAACCGACATTTGGTGAAAATCCCCAAAGAAAGAAATTTTTGTTCTTTAAATCTCCCAGCAGGAATTTCAGAAAACTTTCATTATATTTCCCTTTTATTGCTCAGTAACAAGACTCTGATATGAGTCTGCCTAGAGCTGAGCCCCTCTCTTTCTTGAAGAAACATTAGCTGTGTAGAAATCTAATTTTATTATCATTTTCATGTATTTTGCTTTGATAATGGTCCAATTCCTGTTCCCATTGAATTCAGTGGGAAAAGGGAGCATCGGGTCCAAAGGAAGAAACGTCAAGCTTTAGGATTATTTGGAAATGATCGTGTGTGTTTGTGTTGTGTGTGTGTGTAAAATATATATACGTACATATATCTATTTATATATAAACATGTCTAAAAAGTGCAATACACTTTTTACTTTCTCCAAGTATTTACTTGTGCTGTTCCTACATCTGACTTGTCCAGCGCAATTTTTTTTGTCTGAAACCTTTTTCGGTGAAAAATGCAGATTATACAGCTGCAAAGTATTTCACAAATTTGTGTCATTGTTGCCAAATTGTTCATGTTGAAAAAACAGCAAAAAATCCTAAAGTCAAAATATTACAATTTGACATTTTCTAAACAAAATGTTTTGATTAAAAATGTCTTTTTGGCTTGAAATTCCCTTCAATTTTAGTTTTTTTAAATTAAAAAAATCTCAAAATCAAAATTAAATGTTTCATTTTGGGCTGAACAAAAAGTTTTTTTTTTATCTTAAATTATTTTTTTCAATGTTCTGGTTTGCCTAAAATTTTGATAAATTTTCATTTCATGTCAACCTAAAACATTTTTTTCAGTTTTTTGGAACTGCCAGTGAATCACACAGAGACAAGCTGGATGTGGTAATATTTTTTATTGGACCAACTTCTGTTGGTGGAAGAGACAAGTTTTCGAGCTTTCATGTTCTCCCTCACCAACAGAAGTTTGTCCACTAAAACATATAAGCTCATCCACCTTTTTTTTAATATCCTGAGACTGACACAGCTACAACAATGCTGCATACAGTGAAACAATCAGTTACTCAGACATCTCTAGTCGATCGTGTTTTGCTAATTTAAATTTGACAGTTTACTCACATACCTGATAAATAAGGAAAAAACTAAACAAACAAAAAGTCATGAAAATGAATTCAAATGAAAGAGCAGTTCCCATAACTATATACATACTAGGCTTTCAATTGGGGAACCAATCAAAATTAGAATTACAGTTATTTAATAAGTGTGAAATTCCCCTCCCTAAAAATGAGCAGAACAACATCTGTACACCACTTCAGCTCTGAGATTTAAGTGATGCCTAAATTTTGTGTTGGCTTCCTGCAGAGGGGTGAATTTAATCCATAGTGAATATAAAATCATAAATCTCACAGAGAATGGTTCACAATCAGTACATAGAGGTTAAAAAACATGTACATACATTCAGCAAATTATTTTGAATAGTGAATCTATTCTATTCTTGGTTACAGAAAAAGACACTAAATTTGTGTGATAAATTATCTGTTGCAAATTATTTGCTTAGCTCTAATATTCATATTTTACCATCAAAATTAAAAATATGCAACCATTAGGGGTACATATATATATTTATATATATTTTTATATATATAAAAACTAGATAGTTGGGTCTTTAGCATAGTTAGCAACTCTGAAATCTGCCTTGCTCATGGCATTCAGTATATGTCCCATTCATCTGTAAAATAATGACACCCCTTGGAAACATGCATGCCTTTATAATGAGCCATGAATCCTTACTGCAAGGATATGAAAACACCCATCATGCATAAGGCAGCCAAAAACCTCATTCCCATTTCCATTCCAGGGATTAATGACTATCCAAAAGCAAACTTGGTAAGATGACTGGTTAGGCCTGCAAACCAGGGTACTATTTATGAATAATTTTCTGCCGACAAAGTTTTTTCCTCTGTGCATTTCATGGCTTCTGAAACTGTGACTCTGGAGAAATTGCTTATTGGATAATTATTTATTCACTTGTACAGCAGATAATGACCATCCTATGAAATAATTAAAAGGCGGCTAGTAAGAGAAACAATGCTGCGTCTACAAATACACAAGAGAAACCATTCCATAGAAGCACTACACAGAAACTAGAATGGGCAATTTTTGCAGTCTGTGTTTCTTGAGAAGAGATTAAAATGTTTGTCTTGCATTTATTTTAATCTGCCTCAGAAAACTGCAGTGACCACACTTAGGATGACTAAACACGTTTGTAGTAAATCCCTGTTAGCTACAGGATATGCATGGCTTGTACCTGGGGTATGTATAACAAACTGTGCATTTCTTTTTTACGCCCAGCACATGAAAAACAGTGAAAATTAACCTCAAATATTTTCTCTCACCGTTTAAAAAAAACCAAAGCACTGAGGATATTGACATTTAAGGTGTGATCCATGCAGCATTAACACACTGTTCAAGCTCCCCACATAATTGTAAAGGAAACAGTGTCTGAAAACACAATTCTCTTTAAAGCTGCTGTTTTTGCTTCGTGGTCTCTTTTTTCTCAAGGGAATTGTGTCCTTTGCCCTATATCTTTTACCACCAACTAGACTAGTCATCAAAATTCAAAATTCAGGCAAGTCAAATATACCCAACATAAGGAAGAGTGGAACAGGTTTAAAACAAAGAAAAAGGAAATGGCTCTTTTTCTTTTTATTGGGCTCCGAATTGATATTTCAGGATATAGGACAACTGTGAGAAAATAAGGATGATAGCTCTTTGTCTGGGATCAAATTTCACACTGGGTTGCGAGCTCATCCTAATGTGGAAATTGTATTTTGGTGCTGGGAGGATGTGCTGTTGTGAAGGTGTCAAGGACATGATCTTACCTTTACTCCACTAACTTTCAGGTATTACGGATCAATTGAGGGTTGATGGTGGTCTCTGCACAGGGGCAGAGGAGGCATGCTTCTTACGATCTTCTCAGCCTCGTGGATGATGCTGTTCACGATTGACCCACTTAAGCTTCTCTGCTGCATTTTCTCTGTCTTTCCTCATCTACAGACTGGTGAGATGAACCAGAAAGTGACCCCTCTTCCCACCCCAAAACTTTAGGGAAGTTTGCATCTGGATACAGAACTGTATCTCACTGTCATAGTTCAAGATTAAATGCATTATGATCTGACCCAAAGTCCCAAATCTAAGATCATCTAAACCTCAGCTATGGGAGCGCTCAAATACAGTTGTGGCTATGAACTTTACCCCTCAGGTCCATTTCTGTTTATTAATGTCACCCTCTCTTCTCTCAACATTAATGCCTGGCTGCTCAGTGCCATATATGGCCCTCACACTCCTATTGTGCAAGTTTCTTATCTTTACTGACAGAAATATATTACACAACACAATCACAGATCCAAAAACAGAACTGCTGGCAAGGTCTGCTGATGTGAAAATCATTCTTTGTTTTGATCCCACTTGGGGGGGGGGGGAGAGGGGTGAGTGTGGAAATTTCCCTTCCAACCGGTGAGGCAACAGACCTGATTTTCAATCCATCCTGAACACAAACACTCATAAATGATTTGTCAGTAAATCATGCACATTTTATGCTAATCCTTTGATATTTTTATTAGCACCTATGAATATGATTATTAGATAATATTCATTGTAGGCCACAGATAGTATTGTGGCATCTCATTTCCCCTTTCATCATAACCATTGACCTACTGTAAAAGATTTATAGCACAAATTTAAAAATGCACTCTATTTTCTGTGCTCCTAAAATCTTTCTCTGCATAATTAACCCATAAATAATTTCAAAATCAAAGTCAAACATACATTGCAGTTATTTTTTAATTAAACAAGTGAAATAAAATGAGTTAGACATTAATAGGTTTTGGATACTTTTTGCATTTAGTCATGTGTGCTGAAAGTGCTTTCATTTCAAAGAGAATTTTTGCCAGATAGTGAGTCCATTTTAAGCACTTTTAAGGAAAGACAGTAAAGGGGGGGGGGGGGGGAGGGAGAGAAAACATAATGCTGAATCTTAAGAAGCTATTTATCTTTACAAGCAAATAGATTGGAGAGTGATAACCTGCATATGGTACAATCTATCAGAGAAAGACTCCATCATTCTTTCCCATGATATTTAAAACAAGGGATATACTCCTACTCTTGATTTTTATTCAGAGAAGACCTATGTGTTTAGTAAATTCAGTTTGGCAACTGCCTTCTCCACTCCATTTGAACTGCCCTGATCCAGATCACTAATTAGCAGAGCTACAAAAAGAGTATATGCAATGATTTTTTGGGAAAAAAAATATCAATTTGCTTTGAAGGCATTTACCTCCCTTTTTATCAGTGTACGGTGATGCAGGTGATAGTTCCTTTACAGAAAAGTTCATGGGAAACCCAAATTCTGGCAAATGCAAAATGGCCATGTCTCAAACCTGAAATCCCTTTGATTTCTCTCCTTTTTATAAAAGTTTCAGTCAACTGATCAGGCAACAGAAACAATACTATGTGACTTAGGCGATCTATCACAAGACTAATAGCAGCAAGTAGTCAAAGTCAGAGCTGAAATGAATAATTTGTGAACAACCCATAGGCTGAAGCCCATTGGCATAAAGTGTTCATTGAACTATTTCAGATAATGAAGACATTTTTAGTGAAGGACTATAGAAACCACAGTGAACATAGCCATTTACAAAATGCATGTTTATGTGAAGAAGGACAAAGCTCAGCTTTGTCTCTTGGCCACTGTCTTACTATATGCAACTTCACCACCTCAGAGGGGGTTCCAGATGGGGTTTGTGATGGGTTGGACCCTTTGGGAAGTCACCTGGTGTGCTGAGATACCACTGAGTCTACCTGTTCTGCCAGCCTGGGCCCCCTTTAATCTGTCTTGCTGAGCCAGGCTCTTAAAACCTCCTCTAACACACACACAGGCAGGCCACACCCAGCTGCAGATCAGCTCTGGGAAGGCTCAGTTTAAGGGGCTTGCTCAGCACTCAGCTGTTCACCTCCCTTGGAGTACCGACTCAAAGATATATTATATTCACCTCTTCCCCCAATGTGGAAAAGGGTATGCACAATTTCTTGCCCCCGCCCCCGCCCAGTTAGAAATCACATAAACTAGGTTGTATTATAAACCAGAAATAAATTTGTTAACTATAACAGGTATATTTTAAGTAGTTAAGGAGGTAGCAGACAGAACAAGGCTGATTACTAAGAAAATAAAACAGAACACGCAAACTAAGCTTAATACACTAAAGAAACTGGTTACATGGGAGTTCTCACCCTAAGTGTGGTTCTAATAATCTTTTTCACAGGCCAGACACCCTTCCAGCCTGGTCCAGTTCTTTCCCCCTGTTCAGTCTAAGTTGTTTCCAGCAGTTATCTTGGGTGGGGTAGCAGGGGAGAACTGAGGACCTGGGTTAGCTCAGTCCCCACCTTCAATAGGATTTGCATAAGGCAGGAGTCCTTTGTTTCCTAGTTTGACCCCCCTTCCCTTACAGTGGAAAGTTACAAGAAGTCCCAGGTAATGTTTTAGTATTAGGTGAGAAGACCACCAGGCTCTGTAGGGCCCCTGTAGCCATTCTTCACAGGCTGACCTACAGATTCACAGGAAGACTAAGGCTCTTTTACAGTCCATTGTCTCTTGCTGCTGGGCCATCAGCACTGTTGGGCTTTTTCATTGTTGTACCAGAAGTGTTAGCAGGGGAGTATCACCCAAAGTAGCATAGCTGAAATACAGATACATAATCAATATTCCTAACTTCAGATACAGAAATGATACAGGCATACAAATAGGATAATCATATTTGGTAAATTATAACCTTTCCAATGATACCTTACAAGAGTTATCTTGCATAAAGCATATCTTAGTTATGTCATATTCCTACCACAAGCATATTTTCATAAAGAATATGGAGTATAATGCCACAGGGTTGTCCTTCAAGGAGATACATTCCTTCCTAGAGCTCCTAGGCTAACAAGGGGCACACAGCACCTATGGTGGTAAAGCATGCTCCTACTACTCTATTCTATATAGGTTTTTATACCGAGCACCTCTCTTCCCACTGCCCAATAGCTATGCTGCCTAGCATGGAGGGGCAGGCTGGACCAAGTCCCATGAAGACATTGTGTAGACTGCATTTGTGGAGGTTTCCCCCTCCTTTGCACACTCACCCAGCAGCCAGTCCCATTCTGGACCAGCTCTCAGTTTGGGAATACAAAAAATCTGTGATGTGCCAGCTAAGATCTGAATTGAGGAGCAAGATGTAGGTTGTGTATGTGCATTTGTGTGTGTGTTAGAAAGAGAGAGTGAAAGGGAGAGTATGTATCTGTGTGTGTGTGTGTGTGTGTGTGTGTGCACGGAGGAAGGAATGATGCCTTTAAAAGGGGGGCAGTACATATACAACCATATTATGACCCTTTTATCCCTACTTCAGTGGAACTCCTTGGGTGTGAGTAACTGCTGACTAGTGTGAATATTAGTGTCACAATCTGGCACTCAGGCTGGGATTGAGCCTAAGGGAATTAGGAGTCCTTTGAACTAAACTAACTCCCCCAGGCATCCTTGGAAATCCCAGTCTTAATCGTTTGTCTTACTTACTATTTCATTTTTTAATCATCTCTATGCTATTTTTTCCCTTGGCTCATGAGTAACAGGGAGACTTGTTTTCCTTTGTGTATTCAGGAGAAGTGCCAATACTCAATTCCTGCTGGAATAAAAATTGTTCTGAAGCTCACCTCCTGGGAGCTCCTGATCATTCTGAGCACTGTGTACACCAAAGTGACAGCTGTCACCCAGTGTCATTTGCATTGGAGAAATACTGATTTTACATGTAAACACTTCACAGTCAAAGCTTAACAGGTACTTAGCTCTGGATACTTTCTTGCTCTGCCAGAGCTGATGTGGTTTGTTTATGTCTAACAACTACATTATTATGGTTATTGAACAAAACAGCTGCAAAAATTAATGTTCTCCTGCTTCCCATTGGCTTGCTGTAGATCAGATGGCATCAAATTACAAGATCTGTTGCTTCTATCTGATGCTGAGAATGTTCTGAATTTTTAATCCTATAATTATTTTAAGCCTTCCCCTTGTTCCATTATACAGTAGATGAATGGTGGGATCTGGGATACAGCAGATGAATAGTGTTCACAGATATGCAAATTAAATATCTACAATATGTTGGTGGAATTTTTTGTATTTTGTACTACAAGCCTAAAAATGTGAGACTGGGTTTTGGCTTTTGGTTTTACAGAGGTGTACTGCAGGATTGGGAGAATGGGAGATGGCAAAGCTATAGTGCTAGAGCAGATGTTCTCTGACTCTGAGACATACTGACTGCATGACCAGAAAGAATGGTTCAAAGTTATTTGAAGCAGGGCACGGAGCAATTTTCTTTATGGCTGGTCCAAAAGAGATCACGTGCATTGTCTCCTGCTGCCTGCTTCTGGGCATCAGCGGGAGTGCAAGACTGATCATCTGACCATATTGACTTGTGGCCACGCAATACAATGCAGTGTCTTAGTCAGGTTCCTTCCACCAGCAATCACCGGGGTATAAGTCATCAGTCTGCCTTGATTCTGCATCAGTTGTAAGTCCTATGGGGCAGGAGCCATATTTTTGTTATATGAGGCCTCTAGGTCAAATGCCAATAATTAATAAAAAATAATAATAAGGGTGATGAAAGGATATTCCCTCTATGACCTCTCCCTTTACCTTTCATTCGCTCCCATACACCTTATGGACCCATACAAGTCAAGCTAGTGTTTAGCCCATGTTTTTCATTCAAGGATTTAGAGCTTGGCCATTTCATCTGCTCACATTTTCTGCAAACTTGTGCTAATTAGTTTGGCTATTCTACGCATAGAGGGGTGTCAGAAAGATGTAGTTGTGATGGGTTTTCCCAATATGCAACCTGAACTGTGAGACCGTTGAGCCCACTGTCCCACCAACCTGGGGTATCCCTCTCACACTGTGATTCTGTTGGCAAGCTAGAAACCTCTGGCAGGTACTGCACTTACACAGACATCCAAAGGCAGGGACACACCCAACTGAGTTATATGAATGCTTCTCCTAGCCACTCATGAACCAACAATAGAGAGGCCCTAACCAATTTCCTCCAGCTCCCCAGCCTTGCATCCCAGAATATACTGTCTTGACTTTGTCAGAAGCCTGACCAGTGTACATTCATTACCCAGTCCACCCCTCCCTCAATGTGGAGAGGACATACACTAGCCTTTATAAACTGAGCTGAGATTTCCCAAGCACTTCAACCAAAACACACTGTTTTAGGTAATATATAAAACAGATTTATTAGGTATAGAAAGATAGACTTTAAGTGATTATAAGTAGTAAGTATAGCAATCAGAGTTGGTTACCTGAGAAATAAAATAAATCCACAGTCTCAGCCCTGGTCTACACTAGCGGGGGGGGGGAAGGAACGATCTAAGATACGCAACTTCAGCCACGAGAATAGCGTAGCTGAAGTCGACGTATCTTAGATCGACTTACCTCGCGTCCTTATGGCACGGGGTCAACTGCCGCCGCGCACCCATCGATTCCGCTTACTCCTCTCGGCAGTGGTGGAGTTCCGGAGTTGATGGCAGAGCGATCGGGGATCGATTTTATCGCATCTACACTAGATGTGATAAATAGATCCTGATAGATCAATCACTACCCACCAATCCGGCAGGTAGTGAAGACCTGTCCTAAGATTTATAAACTAAACTGGATTTGAATCAAGCAGTGTCTCACCCTGACAGATGGTATTGTTAAATACCAAGCAGGGACTCTCCTCCAGCCTGGACCACCCTCCCCTGGTTCAAACACTTTGTCCTCCAGATGTGCTTCCAGGTGTTGAGTTGTGGGGGGAGTGAGGCCAAGTCATGATGTCACTTCACCTCTTTATAGTTTCTTCCAGCTTGCTGGAAAGATCTATGTTTGTGACCGCCCACGTTGGTCAAGCATTCTCCATTGTCTATATGTGCTCTCTCTGAGAAGTCTCCACTGTATACAGTTCCTGGGATAGTGGATTCTCTTTAATGGGCCATTAGCACATCTGTCTACTCCATGGTTGTACCTGAAAGGTTGGTTGTGCGTGTTCCCAACCTCACAACATATTTCAGTAACACACACATAGCAAAACTTCATAACTTTGCATACAATGATAGCACATACAATCCAATACGATATCAGATCAGATCAAGACTTCTAAAATGGTATCTCACAAGGCATACTTTGTACAAACCATTTCATAATTATATGACAGTGGTGAATATGGGGGTTCTAGTGTGTTGCTTTGAGGTATAGAGTGCCAGAGTGGTTTGGAAGATTTACTGGCTTTTATGAGCCCCACAAGTTACAACCATCATATCTCAGCCAAAATATTGAAGATAGTTAGCCATTCCTGTGCTATGGTGCCTTTTTAAATGTTGCTTTATGGAAATTTGACAATGATCGAGAACGTAACAAGCCCCACATGAATGATGGCCAATTTTTTGTTTATCATGTCGTCACGGTAAGACTCCAATCCTGGGCCTCGGGCATGCCCCAGTGGAGCTAATTGCAGGCTTAGGCCCTCAAAATAATACAAGTTCTGGTGAAACCATCCTGAAAACACTGGGAGAAATCCTGACCTGATTGAAGTCAATAACAAAACTCCCATTATGGAGCTCTAAAGGCTCAGCATTTCCACCCCAGCAGTTTCTAAGATTCAGTGGAACATGGCTTCCACAGTTTAAATAATTTTGCTGCTAGCATCATTGCACTCTTGTATTATAGAAAGAGCCTTATGGAAGGTTTCAAAACATCTTCATTTATTTTAATGAATAAAATCAGCTCTGTGGCTGCAATCTTGTCATTACTGGTTGGTTGATTTCTTGTCTGTATCACAGTAGAATTGGGGCTTCTTGGATTCATTCAGGGAAAGTGTTCACTGCATAAACTTTCACTTTTTCCTTTGGAAGTGTAGCATTTTTATTCTGTTACTTTGAGCTCCATTGGAGACTTGGGAAAAATGCTTACTATATTTAAACAGGCTAAGAGTAAATGACTAGCATGCTCCAGTGGTTTAGAGACCTTTATCATAACTCTGCCTGCTGCTGTGACCTTTAAGTCCTGAATAGTTCCTTTTCAATCACACACCCGATCTGTAACATTTTTATACTGCTGCCATGCACACATATCCAGTGGATAATTATTATAATCACCTCACATATGCAAATGCTTTTTTGGGACTTGAACCCAGGTCTCAAGCTCCCACCGGAGTAAAGAGCAAGTAGATGGAGCAACTCCCTTAGGTCACAGAGGCATCAGCATTGACTCAGGAGTCATTAACCTGAACCTTCAATTATGTGTAGAAAATCTGCAAATCCCCCCATTAAGATTTTTTCCCCTAGAGACTTTTTAATAGTTTTTTTGAAATTATAAAAACAGCAAGAGGGAAGATTATTTGTGTTAATAAGTAGAAAGCTGAATGCTAGCACCTCCCCCCACAGGAGCTGCCTCAATGTTATTTCTCTCACAGTTAATAGAGGTTTAAGACTATGCACAAAGAACTATAAAAAACCCAGTCTTCATGCACTTTGATCAGAATTTTGTTAGAAATAATTGAAAAGTTAATATTAAGTTAAAAGTGAAGAGCTGAATTGTGTCTGCCTTTGTGCTTTGCACTATAGAAGGAAAGGATACAGAGGCAATATAAAATTTCTATTCCCTTAAGTTCTAGAGTGTTTGAATGAATGCACCCAGTTGCTCTCTTTAGGCCATAAAGAGCATAGCCCATTGTATTAGGATCATCGCCATGACCATGACCCTCTCTTCCCCCGTGTGCCCAATGACACCATAGCAGGCAGAAGATGATCCAGCAATCCCTTCTGGCTGTAAACTCTATGGGTATGTCTACACAGCAAAGAAAAACACACAGCTGGACCGTGCCAGCCAACTTGGGCTTGCAGGACTGGGGCTGAGGGGTTGTTTCATTGCTATGTAGGCTTCCAGGCTTGGGCCAGAGCCCGGGGTCTAGGACCCTGTGGAATGAGAAGGTCTACACAGCAATGAAACAGCCCTGCAGGCTGAGCCCTGCGAGCCTGAATCAGATGGCATGGGCCAGCCACGGGTTTTCCATTGCTGTGTAGATATATGCCATGACCCTATGTGAGGGACACTGCTCAGCATGCTCCTCCCCATCCAACACTCTCTGAATTATTCTGCCTATGTTTGCCTATCACAGAGAAAATAATTCAGAGCACCACAGATTGGGTAATAATAGAGACAAGGCCAGAACTCATCCTGATTTCTTCTGGTAAGGAGTTTCTCATCCAGCTTCCATTCACCAAGAACCCTTTGTCACATCTCCGGTAAGCTGTAGTCTAAATGCTTTCAGCGGCACTGTCCCTGGTGATGCTCATATTCTTATCACTCTAGAAGAAACCATGGCCAGGTCTGCATGTGAGAGGCATGGATGCAACCTTCTTGCCATCTGGAGGTGAAAAAAGTTGCTTCTCACCACTACTGCAACCTGGGCATCTAGCCAATGTGGGCAGAGAACTTAGAGAGGTATGTCTCCACAATTGCACCTCCCTGACCACTGAGGAACAGACTCCTTCAATAGAGGGAACAGTCATACTTTCTGCAGGTTTTTTTTTAATTCAGCCTCCCTCCCCCTCCAAATACACACACACACACTTACCAGCAGCGTTTCCTTTGGGACTTAGGGTTAAGCTTGAGATAGATACTCAAATCCAGATTCTTATTTCTTTCAGATATTGGAGTAGGTATGTGATGGAGCTATCTACTCTGGGGAGGAGATACTTACAGCTCCATGTCATCCACATTTTGTTGACTCAAGAGGCCATCTAACAAACATGTTGAAAAGCAAAGCAGAAAGGATTAAGCCAACAGGAGTCCATAGTTGACAGTTCACAGTGAGGAGAAACACCAATCCATCACAACTCTGTAAGAGCTGCCCAAGAGGAATGACCAGAGTCACCGTTGTCTCCTGGTAAGTCGCACAGCTAAGCCAGGGATCGGCAACCTTTGGTATGTGGCCCATCAGGGAAATCTGCTGGTGGGCCGGAATGATTTGTTTATCTGCAGCGTCCGCGGGTTCGGCCGATCGCAGCTCCCACTGACTGTGGTTCGCCGTTCCAGGCCAATGGCGGCTATAGGGAAGTGGCACGGGCCGAGGGATGTGCTGACCGCCGCTTTCCGCAGCCCCCATTGGTCTGGAATGGCAAACCACGGCCAGTGGGAGCTGTGATTGGCTGAACCTGCGGATGCTGCACGTAAACAAACCGTCCTGGTCCGCCAGTGGATTTCCCTGATGGGCTGCATGCCAAAGATTGCCAATCCCTGCTGTAATATCTACTCAGAACATGTTAGTCTACAGGACCTTAGTTTAAAATTTGCTTTAAAAATATTTCATTAGTGTGTTGCTGAAGATTATAAAATCACATTCTAAAAAATCCTAGCATAGATCTTTAGATGCACAATCTGAGTATTCATCTTTAGTCTTAAATGCTTGGATCTTCAGACATAGTTTTTTAAATAAATCCTTCAAAAGTCCACCCTTCTCTAAAATACACATTTTAGTTTCAATTACTATAGTAAAAAAAACGTGCTTCCAAAGTCTTCCTGTCCTTTTTGTCCATCCTTTTCTCCCTTCGCCCCCCTGTTGAAGAGGGCCCTTAAAGAGACAACACTCCTTTTCTTCCAGATAGCTGGACAAATGAGTTTCCCTTTCTTTAGTTCTGACTATTTGATGAACTAATTTTAAGAGAGCCCTCCAGCAAAATCGGCACCTTAGTAAGATATAAAATCCTTTGTTATGCCTAAAATCTTTGGAAACATATTTTTTAAAGTTGGTGAAATTTCATAAACATGTCTATTGTTATGGAGATCACACAAAGTAAATTAGTGTTCCCTTTTTCTAAAAGCAATGAACATTGTTATGAACACATTAAACCTTTGTGACTGATTAATTTAAAATAATGTCTTTGTTTCAGTGAGTTAAATATGTAGTAATCTGGAATGATTACTTTATGAAGGCTTAAGAGTACATTTAAAATATAAAATCAGCTTAGAAATACTGATTAAGAAAATGTAAAACAGAGAAGAGCTGCATCATGTATTCCATAATATTTAATGTTGTATTCAGCAGGACAGCTGACTTGCCCTTACTACAAAGTTTTTGCAGATAAATCTCTGACAAACTTCAGGGTATATCAAAAAACCTGTGACTGATGTTTTTTATTCCCAAATTTAGTGCTTTTAATTAGGTACCTTCTACATGTCCAATCTTCACCTTCTGGCATGCAGTGGAAAACATGCTCCATTTTCTTTAGAAAGAAATTGCAGAAGAGTGGTTTTTTTTTCCAAATTTAATTTGCTTCATTTGGGTTCAGGGATTTGGCTGGAAGGGGGTGAGCAGGGAGGGGGAGGGTAGAGAGGAGGGAGACAGTGGAGAGAGGGTGGGGCTTGGGCAGAGCAGGGGCGAGGCCTGTGGCAGAGCAGAGGTGGAGTATGGGCGGGGCCACAGGCAGAAGAGGTGGACTGGAGAGCTAGCCTCCCCAAGTGGCAGCTTCACCCACCGCCCATGACAGAAGGTAAGAGCGGGTTGACTTCCGCACACCCAGTGCAGGCTGCAGTCTCCTTAGGCAGGGGCCGTATTCACAGACCCAAATGCATCGGTGCAGCACATTCTGCGTGAGGGAGATGGTACGGGGTCTCTGTGGAGAACTGTGACTCTCCGCCACCGTGAGGCAGACAGGGCAGTTCGGTATCCTTTGCTACCTCATCCCTCCCACCCCCGAGCTGCAAGCCCAGGCTGCCATTGGGCATAGGGGCACTAGTTTAATAATACCGCACAGGGCTCCATAAATCCTAAGGACGGCCCTGAACTGGGCCTTACAATGTTCATGCATTTAGTAAGACCGAGGAAAGTGAAATGGTGATTTTATCAATTTTATAGCTCAGCAAAAGCTGAACAGAATTTATTGGGACAAAGAAAAGGCATTTCTGTAGCCTGAGGGCATTTCCCACTGCTGAATGTCAAAGACCTGCTGCAAACAAAGGTGGTGTGAATATTTATCAAAGAGAAGTTCATCCGAATCTTTTATAAAGAAAAGATATTAGACAACCTAAATATAGGGGCAGCTATGAGATGCCCCTGCAATACAAGAGGTGCTGTTATCAGGAAGATAATTAAAGAGGAGTTTAATATAATAGGCCAGTAAGTTATGGCAGACTTATATCAGAGCTCACATGTATACAGAATGCATGAATATTTAGCAGCCACCATACTATTTAAAATGTAGCCAAACTGATCATTATGATTTAGCATCATCAAATATAATCATACATGATCATCTCTGTCAATTCCTTGCAAGTTAATATCTCATATTAGCAGTTAATCACATACTTTAAACAGGTCAGGATGCATTTTTGTGAACTCTTTAATGTGTATTGGTAAAGAATATAAAGTGCAAGAAAGGCGGAATGTAAACAAAAGCTTTTAAGCGGTTCATTTCAAAGTAAAAACCTGAAAAGCTGAAAGTAGATAGGGATTTTAAACAGTGCTTCCCATGGCAATACACTTTTCTTCTTAGGCAGGGCTGAAGCACAATGCAAAGCAATGGTGCTCCAAAAGCTGCCAACATATCTGGGAAGTCCAAAGTTTTGTGGAAATCGCTTATGGCTAGCAATCCTTGAGGTACCTCAGAAAGAACACAGAATTATTTCTCACACCACAATCAGTAATGTCTCTAGGTAGTTATTACACTATGATTGGTTTTTCAGTCCACTGTAGTTAATGGTCCAACTGCAATTTTGCCATTGACTTCAATGGGAGCAGTATGGGGATCACAGTGTCAGGAAATAGAAATAACAGTGACACAGATGTGTGGACAATTACTGTTTCTTCACTGTGCAAATGACTAAAAATTATGGCCATATTTTTTCATCACATTGTTTTGTTTTTCAATGAAAAAAATTGTTCAGGTTCATTTTTGTATTGAAAAACTGGAATATGACCATTTTAGTTTAGAAAAAAAAGTGTGGACATTTTTCCCTACCAGCTCTGCTTCATGATGTAGCAGATTAAACAATTGTGATCTACATAAAATCCATATTATCCCAGTAGTTGGAATTGGAGAATGTTGAATAAATGTCTCCACATCAGTGTTCAGACTCAGGAGTCATGGCTCAGGGCCACAAATAATCCATCCTCAATTAGAGAAGATTGGCTATGTGCATTAGAAAATCTAAGCATCATTCTTACATGGTGCACAGCATATAATGACAAGTGTAAAAGATTTTCTTGCATTAATGAAGGCTTCAATAATGGATATTATCATGAGTCCCGTTTAGAGAATCAGATGATTGGAGAGAGTTAGACTTCTGTTCAGCATTTCAATCATGCCTGATTTATGAACAGTAAATAGTGGGTCCAAAGCTATTTTAGCAGTCAGTGGTCCTTGTGAGGCTGCAAATATCATGAATTTCAAACTGTTCAAAAATATTTCAAATCTGCTCTGCATGCAACTACTTTAGTAGTTACTTGAGCCTTTAAAACATGTATTTCCTGAAAGAGAAGTGAGCAGGAGTAATTACTATTCATTTTCCCCCTCCAACTTAGAGAGTTAAATTGCACTCAACAGTTATTTCTCCCCAGTGCATGATACAGCGCAAATCCTTCCAGAGCAAATGCACTGCACTCACACAGTTGGCTTCAGCAGTAGCGGCACTAAAAAAAGTAATGCAGCTTAATGAATGGATGATGTAGATACACTTTGTCAGCACTGTTCACTACAGGGATCTCTTTAAATTCTGGAATTGGGGACTTACCCTGGAAGGCCTGTTTACTTATCTTGTGGTAGGTAAAAAGGATCCATACTTTTTAGGTGTTTTTATTTCTATAGTTTCAGAAAGATTGTTGTTTTCTTTTTAAACATTCAAAGGATGGATCTATTGAATAATAAAACCTAAGTGTCAAAAGACTTAATCAGTCAGCAAGAAGCCTGTGATGTTTTTCTCCAGCACCATCCCACACATTCATCTGTCTTTAATAAAAGACCATATTAACTGATTTGCTATGCTTGCCTCTGAGTAAGTATCTTTTTTTTTCTGTGGGAGGGGTTTCAAGATTTATGGGT
Source organism: Trachemys scripta elegans (assembly GCF_013100865.1). NCBI lineage: Eukaryota > Metazoa > Chordata > Testudines > Emydidae > Trachemys > Trachemys scripta. The sequence continues at coordinate 24,960,939 of NC_048299.1, forward strand.
GTGCTGAGAAAACATGGAAGGAATCTGCCAGAGGGCAGTTTCTCCGTAGAGTGAAAAATGTACTCAATGAAGTGCACTTATACAAACTGTCCTTGGCTCACAACGTTACTTTCCAAGGGTATGCCTCACCCGGCCTCCTGAGAAACAACTTAGTTAGTAGTTTTCCTCTCCATGTGGTTTGCTAACATATGGGAACAGAAATGTTGAGGCTTGTTGCAGAAACACGAGTCATCTTGTTAACGAAAGTTCTTCTGAAACTGCAAGATTGTGGGAAAAGATAGAAGTCCTGAAGTTGTGAAACCAATACTACATCTTGGTAGGTCGCAGAATGAAACTGGTGGATTATAAAAGAGTTCCATGGTTTTATATGGTAAATTACGTGAAATTAAAAAATTGCACTCTGAAAAAGTTCTGAATAAAAAGGCATAAAGAATGCATTCCTTATTTACAGTGCTCCTGATCTGATTTATTCTGAGATTGTTGCTGTTTGTTGGCTTTATTAGGAACACAGAAGACACCATCCCATTCGTCCATCTAATGCTGATATCCTTTCTTCAGTAGTAACCAATGGCTGATATCACAGCAGAAGGCAAAAATTCCATATGAGGTCTTGGTCAAATGATGGAAAAAAATTAGTGAAACAATATATATATATATATTTGAAAATGAAATCATTACAAATATTCATCAAATATTATTCAGTCAGTTTTACTTCCCACTTTGTAATACATCTTCCCTAATGTACAATGTTGCACCTAAGTCAAAATTCCATCCTTATATCCCCCACCTCCCCATGGTAATCTTATGTCTTAAAGTATAAGATTTGACCCTCATTATTGTTTTTAGGCTCCAGTTCTGCAAATATGTACATGTACTTGTCTGATTAGCCCCGTTGTTTTCAGAGGGTCATGAATAAAGTTAAGCACATGCATAAGTGTTAGGCCCTCAGACTGTAAAAGTATAAGTGTCACTAATAGGCATAGAAATATGGAACATAAAAGGACTGAATAGTTTTATTTTTAACTTTCCAAAGCAGAAATCTTCTCTCCTGCCAATGTTTTCTGATAGAGACATATATATTACATATCCTCATATATATATATATATATAATTTGATGGTATACTATACATGTAGTATACATAAAACTGGTGTGGCAGTGGGTTAAATAGATACAGGATATTATAGAAAAATAGCCTGACTTTATCCTAAAGAAAGTAGATGGTATAAGACAATTACTTTAAAAATAATTAGCCATTAAACTGCAAATAATACATAATGGGACAAGTTCATTTCAGGGTGCAGGCTTGCCTCTGGGAGGGGGCAGGGGAACAAATCCTCTAGGGGTGAGGTTGAGAGGGTGCAAAGCAGAAATTAAAATAACTTTTCTCCAGCATAACCCACTGGGCAGGGCAGCTAATGATGGAAACATGACCTGTACTCCCCCTGGGTTGAATCCCCACAGGGTGTATTGGTCTTTACTGTAGGCCTGATCCAAAACTCATTGGAGTAAATATACTCCCAATTACTTCAATGGATGTTGGATCAGGCCCAATAGGCTTTTGATTAAGCCACAAGCTAAAGTGTGTTGCTGAATTGGGGCCTAATTTATGTATTAGTGCACCAGAATAGGGTGAATCTAGCCCAGTGTATGCTACTGTACCAGATCATGCCATTTTTGATGATTTAAAATATTTAATAGAAAGTATCTCAGATTTTGTGTACACTGTATATATGTTAATGGACACCCTTCTTTCTATATGAGTCAGCAAAGAAAAACAAATTGGACTGTTACAACTCTCCCCCTACTACCCAAATTAGCCATTTTTCTTCCTTCATTTCTTCCTTCTTTTCCACATACATACGATACACATGGTTGTCCTCTAACCCTGCTTACCTACCTTTTAGTGGGGCGCTCATGACTAAGACTCTAATCTAGAGTGTTAATGTATTGGATTGCTGCCTGTGTTGTAATTAGACAGCACATGGGAAAAACTCATAAGCTATAAAGTATGCACCAGTGAGGGTGCTGCACCTGTTTTGATTAAACCCAGCCTTTTCAAATAGATGAGTTATTGACCATAATGGCTTAAGCACCATTTCCACTACAATTACTGCTGAATAAAGAAGCTTTGAGATGCATGTAAAAGCTAGATCATTATGGAGAAAGGTGCAACTAACAGTTTATGCTCTGAAATTAATGTTTAGTGTTGAATCAAAGGGGAGTCCATTAATTTAAGCTGTGTTTAGGACAACTAAAGAAGAAGTGACCTGCTAGTACAATTTTTGTAAATAATAAAGGAGTCAAAATTAGAGCTGGGTGAACTACTTGGATGAATATTGAAGCTTGCCCATAGCAGCTGCATTAGCATCTACTGACTGAACCCAAAATACTGAATGAGGTTCTGCTATGCTTACTCTTGTTGAGCAGTAATTTACTCTGTAAGCAATGCCAGTTAAATGAATAGGACTATGAACAGAGTGAGGTAATACTCATGTGAGTGAAGGACTGCAAACTTGGCCAAACGTGTGTACAAGTTGCAGCAAACCGAGATCCTTCAAGAAAAGAATCTTTATGAAACAATGCAAACATCGTCCTCTCATGAGGGCACTACCAAATTCACAGCCATGAAGAAGGCATCACGGACTGTGAAATCTGGTCTCCCCCTGTGAAATCTGTTTTTTTGTGTGCTTTTACCCTATACTATACAGATTTCATGGGGGGGGGGGAAACCAGCATTTCTCAAACTGGGGGTCCTGACCCAAAAGGGAGTTGCAGGGCAGTCACAAGGTTATTTTAGGGGGTCACGGTATTGCCAGTCTTACTTCTGTGGTGCTTTCACAGCTGAGCAGCATACCATACCATGCTACCCTTACTTCTGCGCTGCTGCTGGCAGCAGTGCTGCCTTCAGAGCTGGGCTCCCAACCAGCAGCTGCCACACTCCAGCTGCCCAGCTCTGAAGGCAGCGCCACCGCCAGCAGCAGCACAGAAGTAAGGATAGCAATATCACAACCCACCTACAATAACCTTGCGACCCCCGTCCCCTCCCCAACTCCTTTTTGTGTCAGGGCTCCTACAATTACAACATCATCAAATTTCAGATTTAAATAGCTGTAATCATGAAATTTACCCTTTTAAAATCCTATGACCGTGAAATTGGCCAAAATGGACCATGAATTTGGTAGGGCCCTACCTATCATGCAACAGCATTAAGTGGCTGACCAAGAAGAATCCTGCACCATGGGCATGGACTCCCAAAGGGCAGATGGCATGAAAAAGCCAGCAGCTTTCAATAAGGGTCCATGATCTTGGACTCCATCTACAAAGTCTGAGCTGGCTTCATGGGGAAGTTGATTGCCAAGAAGAATCCTGCAGAAGCCAGACACCAGATTGCAGGAAGGCAGCTTAATATTCCCCTCAGAAAAGCCCAATAATAGCTTCTACTTGCTATCCTTCTAGTTCTGTGTTTCCATAAGTACTAATAGTGATTACCAGCCTACTGTGCTAGCACTGTTCTAGTCACATTTTTATTCCGAAGATCCTTGGCTGGGCTGCATTTGCCTGAGTTTGATTTTTACAGTGAGGTTTTTCCATAATAGTATATGATTGATACCAAAAGATCCATAAGTCACAATGAGAAGTAAGTTCAGGGGATAGGTTGCACCAAGGTTAACCGGCAAACCCAACCTGCTCTGCCACATGTCAAACAAGTAGAGGTTGAGTTTTGCCTCCATTATTATAAAAAAGGATCACACCCCATTCTGAAAGGCTAAGAAGTGACTAAGAGGAAATATAGATACCAGGTACACAACCATAGGCCGAAGTTCAAGACTTTGATCAGCAGTCACTGGTCCATGGCAAAGTAGAGGAAGTTAGCAAGCTTTAATATTCAGGATGACAGAACAGACAGTGACTACATCCTCAGCTGGCTTAGCATTAGCATTCCCTTAAGCCAATGGCTACATAGCGTGGCCTCAGCTGGCAACACAGGCTTTCCCGTTTTACTCTAGCCAGAGGGAGGTTGGTGAAAGATGGGTGCCTGAGCTGAGGTGAAAGGGAAAGGAGAAAGATAAAAATAAACACCATTTACTCATTATTCTGCTTTACAGGCGAAAATATTGATGGCCATTGACTCAAAATCACAATGAAACATTAAAGTCACAATAATCCAAATCTGTAGCTAGTAATGTTGTGTTTTTAAATGGGGCTTGGTATGCACATTTTGATTATTTTATTTGAGTCTGTTTGAAAAACTGAAAATCCCTAGGAATGACTGGTGCACTTAATATCTCTAGTTACAAACTGGAGGGCTAATCTCTTTAGATGCCTGATACAGGATAACTTCAGTTCTGAGACCATTCACACCAAGAAAACAGAGAATGCTCCTTTATTATTATTTTATTTATTTGTATTACAGTAGCACCAAAAGACCCTGATGTAATCCTGGCCCCATAGTGTTGTATAGGAACATACTAAGAGACAATACTTGCACCAAGGAGCTTACAATCTAAATAGACTAAAGTGGAAGCAAAGAATTATTATTATAGTAACAAATACTGTATTCATATTTTCAAAGATTCCAAGACCAGAAGGGACCATTAGATCATCTAGTCCAACCTCCTGTATAACAGAATTTCACTCATTTACCCCGACATCTTGAGTTTAATTAAAGCATATCTTTCAGAAAGACATCGAGTCTTGCTTTGAAAACCTGGAGATGGATAATTACCACTTCCCTTGTGTTCAATTATTCTCATAGATTCCAAAGCCAGAAATGACCATTATGATCATCTCATCTGACATCCTGCATACAACAGGACATAACATTTTCATCAAATAATTCCTAGAGCAGATCTTTTAGAAAAAGTATCAAATCTGGATTTAAAAATCTTTAGTGATGGAGATTCCACCGGACCCTTGGTAATATGTTCCAATGATTAATTACTCTTTCAGTTAAAAAAAATATTCCTTATTTCTAGTCTGAATTTGTCTAGCTTCAACTTCCAGCCATTGGATCATATGTTACTTTTCTCGGCTAGCTTGAAGAGTCCATTATTAAATATTTGTTCCCCATGTAGGTACTTATAGACTGTAATCGTCACCCTTTAACCTTCTTATTTAAAGGACTTTTCAAGTACAAGCGAATACAGATGGAGAATAAAAATTTCATCTTACTGAAGGATTAAAATAATAAAACAGCTTTAATGTATGATTAATTCCCTAATGCAGGGGGTCAGCAACATTTTTCACTGTAAGGGCCAATGCAAGCAGGTTTCTTGACTAATCACCTTTTGAGGTACAAGGGAGCTGCTCATTTGTTTCACCAAGCAGGATACACACATTGTCACAGATGTACCTGATCTGAAGACCATTGACTTCTTTGGGTTTTGGTTCAGGCCCTGTCTTTAGAAGCAGCTACTAAGCATGCATGCGTAACCACACTAGCAGATTTTTCAAAGACATACAGAGAACATAGGGGACAGGATCAATCTTTCAGTGTGCACTCTCTGTTCTAAAGCATCTTTGCAATTAAATATGCCAGGTCAAATTCTGTGGAAGGTGAGTTCATTAGTAGACTGTATTACTGCACACAGTGTGTTTACAGAGCAATTAACACACATGACTGGCCCAGGTCAGCTGACTCTGGATAATGGGACTCAGGCTGTGGCGCTGTAAAATTATTGTGTGGATGTTTGGTCTTGGGCAAGAGCCTGAGCTCTGGGACCACATGAGCGGAAGGGTTCCAGAACCCAGGGTCCAGCCCAAGCCCAAATGTTTACACTACAGTAGTTAACCCTGCAGCCAAAGGCCCATAAGCCAATGTCAGCTGAGCCAGGCCAACCATGACCATGCCACGGGTCTTTTATTCCAGTATAGATGTACCTTTTGCTGATATTGTTCACATAAGATTATTTCACTTTGAAATTTCAGGGGGTAAAGAAAAATATGGATGATTACCATGGACGATTATTTTTCTGATGGGAGAGCTCCTTACCGAACATCACACCCATTTCATATTTGCAGCATGTGCATTTTTTTCTATAGAGAAAGTATAAACCATTTTCATTGTGAATACTTGGGGAAGGAGTAAGATCCCACCATGTTGACATTTAAATCCAAATGTCTCAAGGTAAAGCATGAGAACAGCTGTCACTAAGAATTAGTTCCACATTTCACGCTGACGATATTACCTTTTCAGAGTTTAGGTTTGTCTTTTTTTTTTAAGCAGTGTCCAGTCTCACTCACCCTTTTAATGTTATGGAGTGGCTACAATATTTTATACATGACAAGCTTGAGGGAAGAACCCTTATTATCATTCTCCCTGGTAACATGGTGAGATGTGAATTAATCTGAGGGAAATATTAATCCATTTCATGAAACATTGCTGCCAAAATTCCATGGCTGTCATTTATGACTGGCATTGAGAACATTTTTTTTTTTTACACACTTGTGAAAGAGCTTTCCCCAAACCACTGAAGTTTATGAATTGCTTGCAAATTTACAGCTGATAAAAGTGGAATTTTCTCTACCTTTTCAGAATCTTATTGCTAAACTCAGTGTTTTTGGAGCTAACTTTCCTTACATTTCAATTGCCTTACATGGCAATTTAGACTTACCCACAATGTTTTACATATTCAGTGCTGTTTTACCAGTTCTATTATTATAGTGGGGAGTTTGGTCAGTATAAAAATATACTTCAGAGACACTCAGCATCAGGGGAAAATACTATCTGCAATTCAGCAATGTTTCTAAATTCCTATCGCAAGAGGAACAGATAAATGCACTGTGTAATGTTAACACACTTGACAACATAATATAGGAGAAAGCTTGTTGGATTGTAATATTATATGTTAAGGGCCAGATTGTAATTGCCTTATTCACAGCACTGTTTTATCTTTCAACATACTGAGGAATCTCTGGGGGGGCTGAGCACTTTCTCAATGGAGTAAACAGGAATTAATGGTCTTCTGTATCTCTGGGTTGTTGCTCTGCACTCTGCAGGATCCAGTCCACTAAGGGATAGTTGCCTGAGGAAGGGAACCATAGCTTAGCCCTACGATATCTGCAGCGCATAGAATGTCTCATGTGTTTATCCATATTATGTCTGGGTTAAAATTAGTAAATATGCATATTAGGAAAATAGATATGAAAGAGCTTAATCCTAATTTTAATGCAAATTGATTCCCAAAGAGATTGGATACACTTCGTTCTTCAGGCACATGTAGCTGCTGAGGTGTTGCTCTCTTTAGGGACAGGTTCTGAACTCAATTACAGCAGCATAAACACAGAATACTTCCCCTGTATGATGAATGAGTTTCACTGGGTGTATATCAGAGTAGCCCAGAACACAATCATGCCCTTCAGTTGTAAATTTTGCAGAACAGACATCTGTCCTTGAAAAGTTTTTAAAGTGCCTAATCAAATTTTGAGTAATGTGGGTAAAATTTTCAAAAGCACCTAGATGATTTAGGAGCACAGTGTCATGAGGGTACCCTTTTCAAAAGTGGCCTGGGGGGAAAAAAAAGGAATTTAGGCTCCTAAATCATGTAGGCATTTTATAGTTATCCATCATCATCATCATTAATAAAGTAGTTAGTTTAATACAGAGAAACCAATGATCATAGCATTGACATGTTTCTCTCTATCTGTCTCTCTCTTTTTACCTTAGAAATCATGAGAAGCCTTAGTGATCTTCTCAGTTAATTTCTGGGCCAACTATCAAACCTTATTCCTTATTGCTTTTATTTCTGGTTTGCATTTTTTAATCACAAAATGCTCTTGATTGATAATCCAGGAAGATAGAGACCTACAAAAGATACCAGAAGCAATGCAAGTTTCCCATATTGCTCAATGAGGGGGGAAAACAATACCAGAAAATGTGGAAATGACAGATGTGCTAAATGACTCTCTTGCTTTTGTTTTACCAAAAAGGTTAGTCACGATCAAATGTCTAACATAGCGAATATGAGGTAGGATTGGAGGCTAAAGTAGGGAAAGAACAAGTTAAAAATGACTTAGACAAGTTAGATGACTTCAAGTCGGCAGGGCCTGATGAAATACATCCCAGAATACTCAAGGAGCTGACTGAGGAGATATCTGAGCCATTAGTGATTATCTTTGAAAAGTCATGGAAGACGGGAAAGGTTCCCAAGGACTGGAAAAGGGCAAATATAATGCCAATCTATAAAAAGGGAAATAAGGACAACCTGGGGTATTATAGACCGGTCAGCTTAACTTCTGTACCTGGAAAGATAATGGAGCAAATAATTAAGCAATCAGTTTGCAAACATCTATAAGGTAATAAGGTGATAATTAACAGTTATCATGGATTTGTCAAGAACAAATCATGTCAAACTAACCTGATAGCTTTCTTTGACAGGGTAGCAAGTCTTGTGGATGGGGGGAAGTGGCAGATGTGATACATCTTGAATTTAGTAAAGCTTTGAATAGTGTCTCACATGACCTTCTCATAAACAAACTAGGGAAATGCAACCTAGATGGAGCTACTAAAAAGTGGATGCAAAACTGGTTGGAAAATCATTCCCAGAGAATAGTTATCAGTGGTTCACACTCATGCATGGGCATGGCAAGTGGGGTCCCACAGCAATCAGTCCTGGGTCTGGTTCTGTTCAATATATTCATCAATGGTTTAAATAATGGCAATAATGTGGGTGATACCAAGCTGGGAGTGGTTGCACGTGCTTTGGAGGATAGGATTAAAATTCAAAATGATCTGAATAAACCGGAGAAATGGTCTGAAGTAAATAGGATGAAATTTAATAGGGACAAATGCAAAGTACTCCATTTAGGAAGGCACAATCAGTTGTACACTTACAAAATGGGAAATAACTGCCTAGGAAGGAGGACTGCAGAAAGGGATCTGGGGCTCATAGCGGAGCACAAGCTAAATATGAGTCAGCAGTGTAACACTGTTGCCAAAAAAAAAACAACAACAAACTTCATTCTGGGATGTATTAGCAGGAGTGTAGTAAGCAAGACATGAGAAGTAATTCTTCCACCTACTCCACACAAATTAGGCCTCAACTTGAATATTGTGTCCAGTTCTGGGCACCACATTTCAGGAAAGATGTGGACAAATTGGAGAAAGTCCAGAGAAGAGCAACACAAATAATTAAAGGTCTAGAAAATATGACCTATGAGAGAAGATTGAAACAATTGGGTTTGTTTAGTCTGGAAAAGAGAAGACTGAAAGGGGACATGATAACAGTTTTCAAGTACGTAAAAGATTGTTACAAGGAGGAGGGAGAAGAATTGTTCTTCTTAACCTCTAATGATAGGACAAGAAACAATGGGGTTAAATTGCAGCAAGGGAGGTGTAGGTTGGACATTAGGAAAAAATTCTTAACTGTCAGGGTGGTTAAGCACTGGAATAAATTGCCTAGGGAGGTTGTGGAATCTCCATCATTGGAGATTTTTAAGAGCAGGTTAGACAAACAACTGTCAGGAATGGTCTAGATAATATTTAGTCCTGCCATGAGTGCAGGGGACTGGACTAGATGACCTCTTGAGTTCCTTTCCAGTCCTATGATTCTGTGATTCTACGATTAAGAAAAACTTACTGGCTGTCAGAGTAGTTAAGCACTGGAACAAATTGCCTTGGGAGGTTATGGAATCTCCGTCTTGGAGGTTTTTAAGAACAGCTTAGACAAACACATGTCAGGAATGGTCTAGTTATTACGTAGTCCTGCCTTGATTGCAGGGGGAATTGAATAGATGACTTACTGAGATCTCTACCAGTCCTACACTTCTATGGTTCTATGATTGTCCCACCAATGATCTTCAATACTGAACAAGATAACAATGAACAGCGCACTGATACACAGATACCCTCCCACCAACAACACAGGAAGAAGAACTCCACATGGACTCCTCCTGAGGGTTGAAATGACAGTCTGGACCTATACATAGAATGCTTCCGCCGATGTGCACAGGCAGAAATTGTGGAAAAACAACATCACTTGCCTCATAACCTAAGTCGTGCAGAACGCAATGCCATCCACAGCCTCAGAAACTACCCTGACATTATCATCAGAGAGGCTGATAAAGGAGGTGCTGTTGTCATCATGAACAGGTCTGACTACCAGAAGGAGGCTGCCAGACAAATCTCCAATACCAAATTCTACAGGCCACTTTCCTCAGATCCCACTGAGGAACACACTAGGAAACTGTACCATCTACTCAGGACACTCCCTACACTAACACAGGAACAAATCAACATACCCTTAGAGCCTCGACCGGGGTTATTCTATCTACTACCCAAGATCCACAAACCTGGAAATCCTGGATGCCCCATCATCTCGGGCATTGGCACTCTCACTGAAGGACTGTCTGGATATGTGGACTCCCTACTCAGACTCTACGCCACCAGCACTCCCAGCTACCTCCGTGACACCACTGATTTCCTGAGAAAACTACAATGCATTGGTGACCTCCCAGAAAACACCATCCTAGCCACCATGGATGTAGAGGCTCTCTACACAAACATCCCACACACAGATGGAATACAAGCTGTCAGGAACAGTATCCCTGATGATGACACAGCACAGCTTGTTGCTGAGCTCTGTGACTTTATCCTCAAGCACAATTATTTCAAATTTGGTGACAATATATACCTCCAGACCAGTGGCACCGCTATGGGCACCCGGATGGCCCCACAATATGCCAACATTTTTATGGCTGACCTGGAACAACGCTTCCTCAGCTCTCATCCACTCATGCCCCTTCTCTACCCTACGCTACATTGATGACATCTTCATCATCTGGACCCATGGGAAGGAGACCCAGGAAGAATTCCACCACGATTTCAACAGCTTCCACCCCACCATCAACCTCAGCCTGGACCAATCTACACGGTAGGTCCACTTCCTAGACACCACAGTACAAATAAGCGATGGCCACGTTAACACCACCCTCTACCGAAAACCCACCGACCACTACGCCTACCTTCATGCCTCCAGCTTCCACCCCGGACACACCACACGATCCATCGTCTACAGCCAAGCGCTGAGGTACAACCGCATCTGCTCCAACCCCTCAGACAGAGACCAACACCTACAAGATCTTCACCAAGCATTCTCAAAACTACGATACCCACACAAGGAAATAGAGAAACAAATCAACAGAGCCAGACGTGTACCCAGAAGCTTCCTGCTACAAGACAGGCCCAAAAAAGAAACCAACAGAACTCCACTGGCCATCATCTACAGTCCTCAGCTTAAACCTCTCCAACGCATCATCAGTGATCTACAACCCATCCTGGACAATGATCCCTCACTTTCACAGACCTTGGGAGGCAGGCCAGTCCTCGCCCACAGACAACCCGCTAACCTAAAGCATATTCTCACCAGCAACCACACACTGCACCATAACAGCTCTAACTCAGGAACCAACCCATGCAACAAACCTCGATGCCAACTCTGCCCACATATCTACACCAGCAACACCATCACAGGACCTAACCAGATAGCTACAACATCTCCGGCTCATTCACCTGCAGGTCCACCAATGTTATATATGCCATCATGTGCCAGCAATGCCCCTCTGCTATGTACATTGGCCAAACTGGACAGTCACTATGCAAGAGGATAAATGGACACAAGTCAGATATCAGGAATGGCAATATACAAAAACCTTCAACTTCCCTGGTCACACAATAGCAGATGTAAAGGTAGCCATCTTACAGCAAAAAAACTTCAGGACCAGACTCCAAAGAGAAACTGCTGAGCTCCAGTTCATTTGCAAATTTGACACCATCAGATCAGGATTAAACAAAGACTGTGAATGGCTATCCAACTACAGAAGCAGTTTCTCCTCCCTTGGTGTTCACACCTCAACTGCTAGCAGAGCACCTCACCCTCCCTGATTGAACTAACCTCGTTATCTCCATACTGATTTATACCTGCCTCTGGAAATTTCCATTACTTGCATCTAAAGAAGTGAGGTTCTTACCCACGAAAGCTTATGCTCCCAATACTTCTGTTAGTCTTAAAGGTGCCATAGGACCCTCTGTTGCTTAATACTGAACAAAAGGCACTTTATCTAGAGGAGTGGAAACATAGTTCATTTTCAATTACTCTTTCAGTCCCGGGCCTCTATGTCCTGAGCTCACTTACTGCCAGCTGTAATGATGGTTAGTAATGTGAACATTTCTTCATAAGAAACTAGAATGAGAACTGATTTCACATAGGATAGGCTATTGAACATCCATCAGACTTGGAACTTCCAGTCGTTACCAGCATGGGATGTTCTGATCCAGATGACCTAGAGCTAAAAGGTGACCTAGAGCTGAAAGCCTTCATGGTCTGTTCCTAGCATCCTCAGTCAGAAAAACGGGAAGACACATATCAACTCCAGAGGAAGTTTTGCACAGATATCTGAGGGCAGAATTTGGCCCTCTGAGCTCCCCTGAAAAGTTTTGTGTACAACAATACCTACCAATCATGACACTGGTTCTGCAGACCTCTAATCCTGGTCTTTATTAACTTTCTTAAATTCAGCTGAATTTAAGTTAGTCCTTTAGGCTTATCCCTTTGCTAGCTACAGAGACTGCTGATTAACAACACCATTATAGGATAACTAAATCCATTTAGTGTCACACATGCTTAACAACTATTTATGGCATCAGGGTCACAAATGTTAACTTGCTCTGTTAAAACACATCTCCCTATATCCTGTCAATGGACAGAAGACATGTTCTAGGCCCTGCAAGTTCTGGAGTGTTTCTAAGTTTTCATCTTCAAAGAAAAAAATAGGTGTTTTTTTTTCTTTCTCATGGGATAACTAACATGTGTTAGCTATCCTGCTGTAAAAACACAGCTGAGGCAAGGAACTGTAATTTTACCATGAGGTAAACTAGGTGAGGTCAAGAAAAGGTGGGAGGTATAGTACTGACCTCACTTAGCTACCTCCAAGGTAAAAACTACAGATGCTTTGTCTCCATTTAGGATTTTACAGTGAGATAGCTATCAAGCATTTGTTATCTCATGCTAAAAAAAAAATACCACCTTTGTGTCAGTGAAGACAAAGCCTCAGAGAGAAACTACTGTGTGGGCAAGTGTCATTAAAAAAAAAAAAAAAAAAAAAAAAAGGAAAGTGGTTTCAGTCTTTCTGGATTAAGAGGCCCAGGCAGGTTAGTCTACTGCATCAGTCATTCAAATAACCTGTGCAGATAGGTCTGACAGATAGGTACTACAATCCTCTTTCTTTCACTGGGTCTCCTGCTGCCTTTGTTTCACACTGGATTACCTCCACTCAGTGAGGAATTTCGGTATGCTCAGATTAAAAACACAAACACAACACAAATGCTGTCCCTGGGCTATCCACTTGGTTTCAGCAAAACAAAATATGGTTTCAGCTAATCAGGCAAATGAGAAAAAAATACAGGAAGAGAAATTTGAGAAAAAAATAAACAGGGGAAATGTTCAACCTGCAATCTTTCCTTTTTCCCTTTCCTAAGCACTGAATTGAGAAATTTGACTATGGGCTTTCCTGTCTGGTTTGTGGATACATATATCCTAGACAGTTACTATAAAACCAGAACTATATGGATTTTTGTACAATGTGATTTAGTGGCTTTTCTTTCCCCTCCTTTTTTTCCCTAGAGTTTCTGAGGCTGTGATACTGTGCACCATCTGTGGCCTTTTCACACATCTCTCTCTCTCTCTCTCTCTCTCTCTCTCTCTCTCTCTCACACACACACACACACACACAGAGTGGTGTTTCTCAGTAAACCCCCTGGCATTATCTTATTGTCTTTACAATGTATCTGCCACATTTGGCAACTCCTCCATCTCAGTTGTTTCAACTTGCTCTCCAATTTCCTCATTTCTGTATAATTGATGCCATATGAAAAAAAATTCTTTGAAATTGATTTCCCCTTTCCCTCCCACCCCTCACATTTTCTCATCTCTCCTTACACCCCTTCCCTATTTTCAACTCAAAGCTTTTTCCTTACTAACAGCTGCTTGCTAGCACACTTGTATTCCTATTATGTGTTGTAAATTTTTTTCAGACAGTGCTTGAATTGGAAGGGGGTGGACAAGGTACATGTGGAGCGGGGAGTGCTGATTTTGCTTTAACTTTTTTCTCAGCTTTTGTTTGCTCCTTAGTCATAAAATCCCTCTTTTGATCCAGCAACAGTGATATAGATCTAAGGCTGTAACCCCCCAAACCATCCAACTCAAGAACTGGGGTCTCAATTCAGCAAAACACTTAGGCACATACACAGTCACATTGCTTAACACACTTAAATGTTTTGCTGAATTGAAGTCTGGATTCTGATGCTGAAATGAGAAAGCTTGTTAGGATTTATCAGTCAATGAGAATTCTGCTGTTTTGCAGATTTTTACACATTTATTTTTAATTTTACCTGATTCAGCAAAGCATTTAAAAACATGCTTAATGTCAGGCACATGCATAAATGCTGAATGGGGATGAACTTCAGTGTGTGCTTAAAGTTAAGCATGTGCTTAAATGCTTTGCTGAATTGGGACCTATGTGACTAATTTTGCAATTTGATTATTTTGCATATCATACTTGGATCTGCTGCAGAGATAAAAAATTCACTTCCAGGGTAGTGTAAAATTTCCATTAGGAACTGTGAGCTTGCTCAGTTCAGGTTTTGTTATGTACAAAAGGCCTGATGCAAAGCCCATTGAAACCAATGGAGTTTTTTTATTGACTTTAGTGGACTTTGGATGAAGTCCAAAGTGTCTGGTCTTTCAAGGTTCTGAGCTTTACAGGAGGTGAGGATGCTTAGCTCTTTGTAGATGCAGGCTCTAAAAGAAACCAGCCAAGGTTTGCTGTAAGGTTTACTAACAAGTCAGAACACTTTTAAGAAAACTTGAACATAGTTTCCAGCAAACCTAGGTCAATTCCTAGGGCTGGAGGAAACCACGTTTTGTTTGAACCCAAAACTCTAAGCAAAACACACATGAATTAAAATGGAAGAAATATTCACAGGATCTCCTATAATTTACTGTACTTCACCCAACTCTATTTTTCTTATAAAAGGCAATATCCTTCTGATTAATGTTTAAACACATAAGAAATATTATTTAAAACACACTTTTTAAACAATCCCCTCGCCACCCCATTTTTCTCATTGTGAGATATTGGTTTTTAAAGCAAAAGTGATATGTTTATAAACTGCAATAGGAAAATGAAATGAACTGTAAACATATCTTTACGGAGTGCAGCATAGGCATAATTTGTGCACTGACTTCTGATAAAGATACATATCAACACATAGTTAAAATCACTGTGGCATCAAATATTTAAGTAACCCTCTGGGAAAGGTCATGATACTCAGAAATCCTAATCCAGAACTCACTCACAGACAGAGCAAGAGTAAGATTCTCCAATTTTTTTTTCCATGTTAACAATTTGCAAGAAATTGGATAACCCCATGGATACTGTGGTATCCTTCATAATGACAGGTTTCAGAGTAGCAGCCGTGTTAGTCTGTATCCGCAAAAAGAACAGGAGTACTTGTGGCACCTTAGAGACTAACAAATTAATTAGGGCATAAGCTTTCGTGGACTACAGCCCACTTCTTTGGATGCATATAGAGTGGAACATATATTGAGGAGATATATATACACACATACAGAGAGCATGAACAGGTGGGAGTTGTCTTACCAACTCTGAGAGGCCAATTAAGTAAGAGAAAAAAACTTTTGAAGTGATAATCAAGATAGCCCAGTACAGACAGTTTGATAAGAAGTGTGAGAATACTTACAAGGGGAGATAGATTCAATGTTTGTAATGGCCTGTTCTTTTTGTGGTATGCTTCATGTTTTTCCAGTTTGCCATAATCATATGACTTAAAAATGAGAAATCCAGTTCTTAGTGCTTTTTGTATCCAGCATGTTTCAGTGCCAGGCAATATAGGAGTCCAAAGATACACACAGCTCTGATCCTGAGAACTGTTGGCTTGGATCAAGGGGGTATGGGGTTTTTCAAAGGACTGGGATGCAGTAAGGATAAAGGATATAATACATCATGTTGATATGGATCCCAGTGTGCTGCCAAAGGTTCATAGACTACGTAAAACTCCACTTCTACTAAGAAATAATGTAAAAGTCGAACTAGACTGAATGTTAAAATTGGATGTTATTGAGTGAATACACCAACTGGGATCAGGAAATAGACTTCAGTCTCTCTTAAAAGCACTACTGGGTGGAAAACTCTTACTAGATGGGCTGTTTCCCCTCCCTGCTCCCTTTGGAGTGATTACTACTGTTGCTGGAACTAGTTTCACTCAGCCCTTGCACTTCCCAGACTGTGCCTGGCCCCTATAAAGGGATGCAGTCAGAGGAGTCTTCATGCAACCTGAACTTCCCCCTCACATACACCATCCCCACAGGGCTAAAAACTTCTTATTTAACATTTAGGATCCTATTTTTCAGTGTGTTTGCTAGAAGCTGGTCTGAGAAAAGGACAGTTAGCTAGACAAGCACCCTACAGAATCTCCTCAGTAGTCTAATGAAGCTGGACATTAGTCTCAATGTTCTTTAGGCCTCTGAAGAGGAATAATGATCAAAAGCAAGTATTGATCCAAAGGGGAAGTTTTACTTATAATCACGAGTCTCAAAGAGGATCATTACAGCCCCTGTAGTGTGTACATCACCTCAGGAACCAAGAGGAGTTCAGAGGATAGAGATACTGGGCCAGATTTTCACACATTAGCTTTTGTTCTTGCACCCAAGATTTCCACTTTAGTAATTTGGACTTATTTGAACCTGTAAAATTCCAAATATAAAAACTAGTGTGAAATTATTTGACCAGCTCTAGTTATAAATTTTAAAGGAGTATTTTCCCCTTGGTAAACTATATTGCAACAGTCCATTGTATTCAGGTTCTTATCCCATGATGATTAGCTTATATTATGGGAGAAAACCCAGGTCTCAGCTGGGTTACGGGTAGAAAACAAAACCGTGCAATATCTGAGAAGCTAAATAACAATAGTTTGAAATACTGGGAATCGGTGTCATGTTGGTTGTGAGTGGAGGACCTTTTTTGCATGAAATCAGCTATCCATTTTCCATTGATTATCCTTTGGCCCATTCAATGAGACTCCAGTGTAAAGTTCCAAATAGTTGCTTCTGTGTAATGGGGGGGTGGGGAGGGGTGATTTACAGCTGACTAGCTCATCTTGGAGCACCCACTACATAATGAGATTTCATGAGGAATCATTCAGATAATAACCTCCCTTAAAGCCAAAAGACTTGGCATCTACGTTTCTTGTTGACCACCGGACTGGATTTCTTGTTAGTTTTCTTCCTGGCTTTCAGAAGGGACTTCCAGCAGAACTGAAATCTGGAACTGCTTCAGCTCTTAGCACCTGAGTCCTCAAAATAAAAAGGCATCTGTTTATGGCATATCTCTTTACACATTTTTGGCTATCATAACATTTAAATTTCAAGTCCAATGATCATCAGCTCCAGTTTACAGATATTTGACAGGCTGAACTCACCTTTCTCTCTTGTTTTTTTTTTTTTTTTTTTTTTTTTTTTGAGCTTGAATTTGATTGTTTTACAACATTTTGCTTTGGGGTTTCTTCTTTCATGGTGGTACCACAACACTGACTGAGTCTTAAAAGCTTCAGAAATAAACTTTGAAAGCCTTTTTCTTTGTACAGGCTCCATGGAGTTACTTACACATTTTCCACTATGTGCTCATGGCTACTCAAGTATCTTTTTTGTTGTGGTGACGCAGCACGTGACTAAAGTATGACTGAAAGTTTGGCAAGTGCAGTATTTTCTCTTTTGGGGATTATGATTTCAGGTAATCACACAGCCTTCAGCAGATGCTATGAGTTTTCCTTTCTAGAGCCATTACAATGCAACCAACATGAGAAAAAAAAAGCACACCCAGGAAAGTGTGAGGGACTGCAAGTCTTTTTCTGTGGGTTTTTATAAATAAAGCAGGAGAAGACCCTTTTCATATTAATATTGTGTGCCAGTTAATGAGCTAGAAAGAATGATTAGGCAAACTTGAATTTTAATAAAAACGGATAGATCTATTTCCAGGTTGAGGACAAGAGTGCAATATTTACTTTTGTCTCACCCTACTGTATATATGAGCTCCCAATCTCTCTCTCTCTCTATATATATATATAGGAATAAATACATGTTATTGATTTTCATTTCATCCCATTCCCCAAACTCTGGTTATATGGACGCATTTTAGAGCCAAATTTCATCTGTATCTTTTTCATATGGCCAGTGTCAGGATAAAGAAATCACAAGTAGCCTGCTTACCTGCTAATTTAACCCCTAGGCAGTCTAATGCGTGCAGCTGGGCTGCAACTGAGCTGCCTGATTGGACAAACTACCCGACTGGCTGAGGGGATCACAGTCATGCTTTTAAGACCACTACCACCAGCAGCAGGGCACTGGCTGCTCTAAGCACTCACTCATGGCTATGATAGTGCCTCCTTGTTCCCAGCCTTGCTCCCTCCTTGTTCCAGTCATGCTCCTACTCCAGCCTTGCCTCATTCCAGGTAACCTGGTTCTGACCGTCAGCTCCAATTCCTGACCTCTGACTTCAGCTCTGATTCCTGGCCACTAACTCCTGCTCCAATAGCTAGGCATGATTGCCCACGTCCAAGTCTCTGAGAGCCAGGTTTGGATGAGTTTTCAAAGAACTTTGAAGTGAATTGGATAGTGCATGGGGAGGCTTTGTAGATTGCTTAGCATGAGTGTAATATGTTCTCTTCAGCTCATCCTGCTTAGGAGAATTGCAGATGTATTATCCACCAGCCTTGTGAACTTCTCATCTAATCCTATGAATAATAAATTACAATAGTACAGCCTGAAGACTATCTCAATATTGTTTTACATACTGTTTATGGCTACCAAAGCAATGTTACATGTGACATGTAAAAAGCAAGAAAGAGTCCTCTGGCACCTAATAGACTAACAGATGTAGTGGACCATAAGCTTTCATGGGTGAATACCCACTTCATCAGATGCATGTAATGGAAATTTCCAGAGGCAGGTATAAGTTTGCAGGTGAAAATCAGTCTGGAGATAACGAGGTTAGTTCAATCAGGGAGGGTGAGGCTCTCTTCTAGCAGTTGAGGTGTGAACACCAAGGGAGGAGAAACTGCTTTTGTAGTTGGCTAGCCATTAACAGTCTTTGTTTAATCCTGATCTGATGGTGTCAAATTTGCAAATGAACTGAAGTTCAGCAGTTTCTCTTTGAAGTCTGGTCCTGAAGTTTTTTTGCTGCAGGATGGCTAACTTTAAATCTGCTATTGTGTGTCCAGGAAGGTTGAAGTGTTCTCCTACAGGTTTTTGTATATTGCCATTCCTAATACCTGACTTGTGTCCATTTACCCTTTTATGTAGGGACTGTCCAGTTTGGCCAATGTACGTAGCAGAGGGGCTTTGCTGGCACATGATGGCGTATATAACATTGGTGGATGTGCAGGTGAATGAACTGGTGATGTTGTAGCTGATCTGGTTAGGTCCTGTGATGGTGTTGCTGGTGTAGAGATGTGGGCAGGGTTGGAATCGATGTTGCATGGATTGGTTCCTGAGTTAGAGTTGTTATGGTGCGTTGTGTCGTTGCTGGTGAGAATATGCTTAAGGTTGGCAGGTTGTCTGTGGACGAGGAATGGCCTGCCTCCCAAGGCCTGTGAAAGTGAGGGATCATTGTCCAGGATGGGTTGTAGATCACTGATGATGCGTTGGAGAGGTTTAAGCTGAGGACTAGGTGATGGCCAGTGGAGTTCTGTTGGTTTGTTTCTTGGGCTTGTCTTGCAGCAGGAGGCTTCTGGATATACGTTTGGCTCTGTTGATTTGTTTCCTTATTTCCTTGTGTGGGTATCATAGTTTTGAGAATGCTTGGTGAAGATCTTGTAGGTGTTGGTCTCTGTCTGAGGGGTTGGAGCAAATGCGGTTGTACCTCAGTGCTTGGCTGTAGATGGTGGATCGTGTTGTGTGTCTGGGATGGAAGCTGGAGGCATGAAGGTAGGCATACCGGTCGGTGGATTTTTGGTATAGGGTGGTGTTAACGTGATCATCACTTATTTGTACTGTGGTGTCTAGGAAGTGGACCTCCCATGTAGATTGGTCCAGGCTGAGATTGATGGTGGGGTGGAAGCTGTTGAAATCGTGGTGGAATTCTTCCTGGGTCTCCTTCCCATGGGTACAGATGGTGAAGATGTCATCAGTGTAGCATAGGTAGAGAAGGGGCATGAGTGGACAAGAGCTGAGGAAGTGTTGTTCCAGGTCAGTCATAAAAATGTTGGCATATTGTGGGGCCATGCGGGTGCCCATAGCGGTGCCACTGGTCTGGAGGTATATATTGTCACCAAATTTGAAATAATTGTGCATGAGGATAAAGTCACAGAGCTCAGCAACCAGTTGTGCTGTGTCATCATCAGGGATACTGTTCCTGACAGCTTGTATTCCATCTGTGTGTGGGATGTTTGTGTAGAGAGCCTCCATATCCATGGTGCCTAGGATGGTGTTTTCTGGAAGATCACCAATGCATTGTAGTTTTCTCAGGAAATCAGTGGTATCATGGAGATAGCTGGGAGTGCTGGTGGCATACGGTCTGAGTAGAGAGTCCACATATCCAGATAGTCCTTCAATGAGAGTGCCAATTCCAGAGATGATGGGACATCCAGAATTTCCAGATTTGTGACATGATTATTTAAAACTATTACTATATAGCTCTCCAAATCTGACAGCTTGGTATCGTCCCAATTCTCCTCAATCTTCCTCTTTAAATTAATTTATTTAGCTAAAAGATATCATGCTGGCATCACAAGTTCTCATCTGAATGAAATTTTCTGGATCTTGCATGGCCCCTCCAAATGTTTCCCCCCCCTCACAGTACATTACAGTTTCAATGCAGCAATGGACAGGGACATGTTATAATTTCACTTTGTCAACGGCTAAAAAGTTGTTCTTTTCCACTCAAAGATAACTAGTGTATGATTGAACAGTTGGGTCATTCAGAGTTAGCTTATAATTTAGAATTAGATGCCAACTCTTATCTTCGGAGGGCAGATGAACATCCATCAATGTTCTGTGTCAGTTTCTTGCAGTCAAAAGTAGGAGCTTAATAAAGAGTATCATTTCCCCCTTTTAACCTTAATAGGCAACAAACAGTTTGTTAGGTGATTTTTGACATCTGACGCGCTGTGGCACCATTGGTTTTTCTCACACTTTTAAAAAGTTGTACTTCAAACCAAAGAGAACTTTAAGAGCAGCTGCAAAAATATTGACCTTTCCCCCTATCCATCATTTGAAGGATTCACCATTCTTTTCTTTTTCTCCATTGTGCACAAATTACTTCTTGCTTTACTTGTCATTTTGCAAATGAATTACATCTTGGTAAAAAGTGACTTTGTAGGTAATGGACCAGATCCTCAGATAGTGTAAAACATTGTTGTTCCATTGACTTTGGTTTACACTACCTGAGAATTGGGTCAAAATCTGCCTATCAATGCAATTGAAGGTATAGCTAAGGGCAGAATACAGCCCAATGGTATTTAGCAAAATAAAATAAATAATACTTTACATGACAGGGTTCATGTGCTTTGTTTTGTCTTGTGCCCTTTTTTTTTTTTTTTTTTTTGATTCTGCAATGGGCCTTGGTAAGCTGAAAGTTATGGCTGTGTGTTCACTTCCTGTTCCACTTCTTTCCTGCCACATCACCATGTTTATATGTACTCCCTGCATGGTACGTTGTAGTTTGCACAGTTTGCCATATAAAAAAATGTGTGATGGTATTACATCAACTATCACAAACCCCAAACTGTCTGCTTTGAAGGGCTAGTGACTTTTTTCTGCACAAAATATTTTTTCTGATGAAAAATGGCCTTTTTTTCAAATGGAACTTTTTGTGAACAATTGTTGATGTCATCTACATTTCTTATGTTTCATGAATGTTTTTTATCACACAATGTTTTATCAGTTTTTATTTAAAACATTATCAATTGCATTTTTCAGTATATGAAATTGTTCAACAACAGTTTAAAATACATTTGATAATAATTTCTATTTAAAAATTGATAAACATTGTGAAAACTTTTGATAAAGAAACAGAAATAGCTCTGTTTTGAGCCTTGCACTATAGAAACAATCTTGAAATTTCTCACAACTGATTTTTTTTTTCATTTTCAACCAGCTCTACTACTTTGCTACTTTTCTGCACAGAGTCCAGCACAATGGGACCTTGATCTTTGATTGGGGTTGCTGGGTACTATTTTACTACAATAACAATATGTTCATAACTATATTAAAATAAACATGACTTTTTTCATCTATTTTTCTTCCTCAAAAAATATTCCTCTTGAAATAAGCATTCCTGAATGCAGTGGGTCATTCTATATTTTGATGATTTTAATCAAATGCGATCTTGATTTTCAATTATGTACATCTGAAATATAAAACGTATATATAATATAAATCAGGAAAATCCTGATTGAGATTAAAGCTCTTGGTGTATGTTTAGAAGGGTGTTTTACCTGCATAATGCTCTCTCTGATATAAACTCAAATATCACATACATTTCTGTTCAGTTTCATTCCAGATCTATCGCATAATTCCATTCTCAGAAGCATTTACTGCTACTCATCCCATAATTTAGTATCTCTCTCTATTGTATTTTAAGCAGCAGACTTATATCACAATCTCTCCTACTTACATAAGCTGATAAACTACAACTTCCAGGGGACAAACTCATCTTCATATATATATGCATCCCATGACCAAAGCCTCCCCTGGCCTCAGGTATTCACAACTCTCTTAGAAGTCAATCGAGGCCTGATCCTACACCCTTAAAATAAGTGGGAGTTTCACCTTTGACTTCAAATATACGATAGAGACCCGGGAGAACAGGGGAATGCAGGAACAGGTCCTTCTTGACAGCAATAGAAACTGTGTGAAGCTGAGGCATAGATGTGTACTCTATGACAGACTCATTCCCCTTGTAACTGTTATAACTTAGCTGATATTCTAGCTATTGTGTAACAATGGAACTAAGATTCATCTAATCAAACATGCCAGTTCAACTATTGCTATGTGTGTAAGCCACCTTCATTTTCCAGAAAGACAAAATGTTCTTTTTCTTTCAATGTAGAACTTTGAAGATGCACCATCCTTTTAAGATTTCTCTTTTTTTAATAATAAGAGGAAGTGGTTAGATAAAAGTTAAAGGTGAGTCAGTGTCTTATGTAAATTACAGAACTTCATTTAAATTATGGAATTATGTATTAAAAATGTAATAATAATATGAATTGGTATAGTACAACCCAATTATCTCTCTGTAAAAATATCTAAAATGATTCCACTTAAGCAATAAGGAAACATTTCTGAGTGATAAATAGCACGACTTGGATGGTTTTATAAGGTATTAGCTCTAAGTCATGATGATGATCAAACAATAAGGTAATTATGCTTTGAAATAGGAGCTCTGGGGTGCTTGACTGATAGAATGAATTTGAGGTCCATGGGTGAAGACCTCAATGTGAAGTCAATAGAAGTTTTGGTATTGACTTCAATAGCCAGGATTTCACCCCAGATCTCCACTGCCTTATAGACACCAAGCCAAATCACACCAGATGAAGATTTGACCCAGGATATTTTTAAGCAACTTCTCAGTGCAAAACCTAGTTCCTTAAATTCAATGGGAAAGTGCCGTTCATGCTATTCTTCACAAAATTATGAGTGACTTTCTGAGATACCAAACCCCCACACAAAGGCACATAGAAGAAATCCTTCATTAGATGCCTGCAACTTGATCACCTTTGGCCATATTTCACCAGTTAAGAAAGGTTGGGCATAACCAGTTCTTGGTAGGCCTCCAAGGAAAACACGGGTGATGCAGGAAACAGCGTTTCTATCTACTAAATTGCACTTCTTCCCATAAGCCTGAATTGAACAAATGCTGCCGCATAGTGTTGGGGGGCTCTTGGTTACAAGAGCTGTTGCTCTTGGATGAGGAATAAAATCCAGGTCCTGGCTAAAGCTGTGTTCATTAAGATTCCCCTGGTTCACTTCACAAAAATATGAATGTTAACCTGGATGTTCTGGCTGAATTCCAATGTGAAAAACTATATTTTACCTATATAAAAAATTCTCCTGTGGTTTCAATTGGATAAAGCATCATTCAGTTCCTGTCCTAAAATGTCCTAGGATGTTGCTGTGCTCTGTTGCATTGTTGTTGATAATGCTTTTGCGCTCCTCTGGATAAAAGGCGCTATATCAATGTAAGCCATTATCACTGAATGCAGAGCTGAGTCTCAGCTCGGCTTTTATTTAACAAATTACCGCGTCTCTAACTTTGCAGCTCTTTTGTGTTCAAGTTTCTCTCTCCTCACCTCTCCTAGTTTTTAACTCATGGATGAACCCTTTCTGGCAGCCACTTTATCTTCCTTCCAGCTGGCAGATCAAATAAACACCTTCTTTGGGAACTCATGCTAATACACAACTAGATCAGAAGAAGTGAATGTTATTTAGCAATGCAGCCAGCCTCACTTCCCTTGCTCCCCACCCTCACAGATGCTGATTATAACTGCATTCCTAAAGAAGGCTGGACTGGTAACTCAACCTTGAATCTCTTGTATGGCAACAGACTGTAATGTTCTGTGCCAGACAATGTTGTGATATTTACAATGAACACTTAGGTACCCAGGGTGTTGATACCTCTGATCAAACATCTGAGTCCTCCCACCCCCGCCTCAAATGACTTGCCCTCCCAGTGGCTGGAAGGTTACTTTATATGATTTTTGTTTTCAGTTTAATTGCAAACTCTATTCTTTACAATTCAAAGGCTCAGCGGTGCCTATGAGACACAGCCCTTCCTTGGGAGGTGGAGTGAAACTGCATTCTGCCAGGAGGTGCCCCAGGAGGCTGTCCTGGAACTCCTGGGTGTGCAAAGGCAATGGGCCCACTGCTACCCATTCATGGGGTGCACTTTACTCTCCCTTTCTTGACTGTCCATCTCTGATGGCATATGATAGACAGAGCTATGGTTTCCCATCAATCCATGTCCCTTTTGGGGCACTGTGTGTTCCATGGAGGAGTAGTGAGAGAGTACTATCCAGGCTCCCCCAGAGCTCAGGGACTACAGGCTGGGCCGGCTCTGGCTTTTTTGCCGCCCCAAGCAAAAAAAAAATAAAAAATCAGCGTGGCCAGAACGGCAAAGCAAAAAAAAAAAGCAGAAACCTGCGGCATGGCCGGAGCCAGGGTGCAGGGGGACTCCCAGCGCTGCAGACGTGCCCCAGCTGGCGGGGGGAACAGAGGGAGGGGAGAGAGAGAAGGGGGGCGGCCAGGGCTTCAGCAGGGCACTCGCCATGCGGCCCCGACTGCCGCACTGCCTGCCAGGAGGGCTCCGCGCCGCTCCAGTCGACGGGGAGGGAAGAACGCATATTGCCCTGCTGGGCTTGCTACAGACCGGGCACCGGCTGGGACAGACTGAGCGCACAGCCCGCTCCCAGCAGGGTGCTTCCCTCCTCCGTGCCACTGCCCCCTACAGGGCGGCCGGATTGGCGAACAAAACAAAACAAAACAAAACAAAAGCGGCCGTGCCACCCTAGGATTGGGTGGAATGCCGCCCCGTAGAATCTGCTGCCCCAAGCATGAGCTTGCTCGGCTGATGCCTGGAGCCAGCCCTGACTACAGGCTGGGTTAGGGGGAAAAGAAGGCTCTTAGCACACACTACCCTTGCACACCATCATGCTCAGCATTGCAGTAACTAATTTTTAGGCGCACTGAAAATCACTTGGATTCGCAAAGCCTGCATTAGGCATCTAGTCTCCCTGTACAACAAATGGGGAGAGATAGGCCTGTGAAAGTGGCATCCACAGAAGCTAGCACACTAGACAGGAGCCGCCTATGCTAGCCAACAAGATATGTTGATGAGGGGGTGTCAGGTGGCTTAGGAGCCTAATCCGTTTCTTGTGAGAATAATTTAGGCAGGAGCCTAACTCCACTCAAAATGGCTGGTGAGGCAGAGGAGGAGGAAGGAGGATTCTTATAACCTTTAACCCAGGGGCTAGGGTACTCACCTGGGATGTGGGAGACCCTGCTTCAATTTCCCTTTCTGCCTGATGAGGAAAAGGAATTTTAATAGAGGTCTTCCACCTTTCAGGTGAGTGCCTTAACCATTGGACTATACAGTGATTCTCGCTCTGGCCCAATTAATATTTAATTAAAGCAGAATGGCTATCAGGGAGGTCCCTGCCACCTCCTCCCACTGGCCAGCCATTTGGTGTGGAGTTAGGCACGCTCATAACATGCCTACTGTGTCAGACCCTGCAGGTGATATGGGTGGAGGAAAGCCTATTTTCCCCTGGTTTGAAGAGTGCACTGGGGCTTAGGTGGGAGATCGGCATCTGGACACCTGGAGTGAGGCAGCAGCATACATGCCCAGAAGCAGAAACATAGGAAATTTACAGTGGAAATCTAGTCACTAAGTGAATTTAGGTGCTTACAAGGTTAAGCAGCAGCCAAGCAGGGATTTTGTGGATCAAAATGGTCCCTAAAATTGGGATTTAGGCACTTAAATCTGGGCTTCACATACCTAAATCCCTTTGTGGATGTGGCCCTTAAATCTGTGTCATAAGATATCTCTTAGCAAGATTATCATTTTTGGTATGTTTGATAAACAGTGGCTTATGCCAATATAATGCAGGTATTTTCAGCATTGCCAGGAAGGTGGGAAATTGCTTTTACTAGAAGCAACACAGAGAAATTCTAGCAAGACCTACATAAATCATATGTAATGATTCTTAACATTCTGATGGTAATGCTGTGTTATTGTAGTATATTGAATCCAAAGTGCAGAACTGCAATGTGCTTTGCTTTAGAATCTGATCTACTCAAAATATAGTACAAAATATATTTTTTTCTAAAAAAGCATGAGGAGTAGGTGGTAAATATGCCAGCACAGAAATTTCCTTAGTTAAATTGTAATTGTAGGAGGAACTGGTAGCAACCCTATATTTAGGTTGCCTAACACTTTTTGACTATAAAAGATTCTCCTCTTGCAACTTCTTTTTAAGAAGTTCTAGCTAGCATATCCATTGTTTGCTAGCATTAGGACAGGGGTGGGCAAACTTCGGCCCATCGGTTGGATCCGGCCCCTCAGGGCTTTGGATCCGGCCCGCGGGATTGCCCCCCATGGCGCTGTGGACCCCACACTGCTCTCAGAAGCGGCCAGCACCAGGTCCCTGCGGTCCCCGGGCGGGGAGGCAGAGGGCTCCGTGTGTTGCCCTTGCCTCCAGGCCCACCCCCCGTGGGAATGGGGAACAACGGCCAATGGGAGCTTTGGGGGAGGTACCTGGAAGCACGGCAAGGGCAGCACACGCGGAGCCCTCCTCCCCCTACAGGGGCTGCAGTGCTTACTGGAGCGGCGCGGGGCCAGGTACAGAGCAGGCCTACAGGGAGCCTGTCCTGGCCCCGGTGCGCGCCACTGCCATCCTGGAGCCACTTTAGATAAGCTGGAGCCCGAACCCCTCCTGCACCCTGCCCCCCAACCCCTTGCCCTAAGCCCCCTGCGTGCACCCCTCCTGCACCCCAACCCCCTGCTCTGAGCCCCCTGCCACACCCTGCACCCCTCCTGCACCTCAACCCCCTGCCCTGAGCCCCCTCCCGCAGTATGCATCCCTCCTCTGCCCCAATCCCTTGCCCTGAGCCCCTTCCTGCACTCCATACCACCTCCCACACTCCGCACTCCCTCCCACACCCCAGCTCCCTGGCCCAGCTCTGCATACAACTTCCCCACCCAGATGTGGCCCTCGGCCCAAAATGTTTGCCTACCCCTGCATTAGGAGGAAATCTGTTGGACTAGTGAGGTGCCTTTTCTTTATCCCATGAACTTCTGTTCAGATTTTACTGAGGTTTGCTTCTGTTTGTTAGCAAAATGTTGGCAACGTGACAAAATAATAACTAAACATGAATATGCTTAAGTGCTGGGCTCATGTCTCTGCCAAAGTAGCTGCAGCAGTGGCAACAGTACACACTGTCCTGGGAAGCCTGAGAGCTGCTGTAGGGTGGGGGTTGGAACAGATAGCCAGACCAGGTTCTTTGCAGCCCAAGCACTTCCTGACTGGTGAGTCCCCTTCTGGGATAACAGCCTGTTGCCAGGTAATGTAGCTAGTCCTGTAGCTCAAATGATAGCAGTCTATGCTGACGTTTCTGTAAGTAAACCCTGATGCTTCATGATGGGAATGTGGAATTTGTTTTTGCCTCTTTTTCCTTTAAAAAAATCATAGGATACTACATAAGGAGGGTGAAAAAGCACCCTAAATTTAAAGAACATTATTCAGGTTTGTCAAACACTCAAAAGTTAGAAAATATCAGATTTATACTTGCCTCTGCAAGCTTAACTCAGGTCACATGTGTATATGAATTATGGTACCGTTTTTAATGACATGATCACATGGTATTCTTTCAACGGGACCCCTGACTCATTCTGTGAACAGGATGGGTACAAAGAGCAGCAGAATAAATTTGACATATGTAACTGGAAATGTCATATTTACAATCTTTCAGGAGCTTGACTTTATAGCATAAATAAAATTATTTTAATGTGGCTTTTCATGTAATCCTATTAACACCCATCTTGCTGAGTGAGTGTGCTAAAGAAAAATAAGTTTTGGAAAACATCCAGTGATGTTTACAAATGCAATAACGCATATTGTTTTTATTTAAGTTTAAATACTAATGATTTAAACAGCTGACTACAATTGCACCAAACAGAATGATAGGGCTTGTATTTCTTACAAGCAAGAAAAGGTCCTCCTGGCCACTGAAGGTAAATGATAATCTTTCAGAGAGGGCTGATTATTTTTTTTAACCTGTCTTCTGAGGAATACCCTTAGGCCAACAATCTGACCTACTGTACGTTGTTTCTTCTAAAGCACTTTGCCAATTTCTTGCATTTTAATTTGGAAGCTAATGTCTGTCAATGCTCTTTATAATGGAAGCAGCTCACCACTAATGAACCAACATTCAGGCCAAGAGACAATGAAAGAGTTCTGTTTAATCTTTTCAAAGGTTCTATTACAGGCCAAACAAATGATTTACTAGTGCCTTGACAGTGTCTGTGTAATGGGAAAGGTTATTTTTTAAAATATTGACCACTTTGCAAGGAGAGATATGCCTTTTAAGGGCTGTTTTCAGACTTGATTGACAATACACATTTTAAAAGATATCCTTAATATTTACACTTTAGAAGAAAAAACTGTTTTAGCTTAATTCCCTGTGAGTCCTGAAGGGTTAACTCACCTGTTCCTTTCAGATATAAGGAAACAATGGTATAGTCTATCCATTTAGATATGATTTGTTTGACCAGAGCTGATTGGCTAGGTGTGCCCTTGGCTTTTCCTGTTTCTTTGTTTATTGAGGGCTTGGTTCAGCCACCTGTCTCATGATGTATGTTACTCACAAGTAGCCCCATTTCGGTTCATTGTGCTGTCCAGTTTAGGCATCACCCTGCATGGCTTGCTGTGCGGTCTTGAGCAGCCCTAGAGAAGCACTATGACTCATTTTCTTAGAATTCCGGGGTGTGGCGGGCGTAACCCACCAGAACAAAAGACCTTCCCCCTTCAGATGAGGGAGGGGTCACAAATCGTATAATTATTTGGGACAGCAAGTGGAAAAAACAGGAACAGGGGTGAAGGTTAGACAAACAATAGAGGGGAACTGGAAAAGGATACTGAGCAGAGAAACACCGGCCAGTGCCCACTGCTGCATGATGGAGTCTCAGTCAACTGTCCCAGAGAAAAAGAGAAAACCCATGTTCTTCGAGAAGCTGGCTGATAGAGTGGAGGAGGGAAAGGCCTAGCTATTAGTATCCTTTAGCAAAGCATTCTGAAAATGGGAGCAGCCTGGGGTCAGATGAAATGGAGGTTCTTCTAACTCGGGCAAGAGCAGGGAAAGTGGTGCTGCTAATGGAGTGCTATGGGAAACAGCAATGGAAAGGGACATGCAAAAAGGCTGTGCAGGTCAAAATGTGTTGGCAGAGTGAAGAGAGGCAGCACCTTGGAAGAAGATACTGGGTTGGGGGCTACAGGCACAGAGACTGTGGTTGGCTGCCTTAAAAAAATAATGATCTCCTCAGAAGGGAAAAGTCTTTGGGCACCCTGAGCTCTGAAAACTTATGGGAAAATGAGAATGAATGCAACCGCTGTTGAAATAAATATTCTTCGGAGAACTGTTCCAGTCTCTGTCTTCCTTTTTCCAACCACGTCTGTGATGAACGCACCAGGAAGTACCTGCTGACAGCCTCCCACAGTTCTTGTATAGTCAGATGCTGTATGCCTGCTACTATACTTCTTTATTAATATAGACAGCTCCATTAGCCAGTGCAGATGATGATCTAGAGGCTTCTCCTCCCTGCTTATCCTCTCCCCTACTCAAGTGTAGAGCTATGGTAGGGTGGGGAAACCTCCTCTGAATGCAGATACTAGAGCTGGGTGAACTTTTTCACCCAAATGCAGATTCAGGTTGAATGAAAGATTTTGTGATTTTGCCAAATTAGAGGCTGCTTTAAATAAAAAAACAGTATAAAAATGTTTAGTTTTGCCATTTTAGAAACAATGTTGAAAATGTTTCACTTTTTTATTTGAAATGCCTTTTTGTTCTGAATTTTACTGCAATTTTATTTTAAAAAAGGTTTAAAAACTTGAACATGAAACATAATGTTTTGTTTAACCCAAATGAAATGAAATCTCTTTGATTCTTTTGGTTTGCTTAAAATGTGAACAAATTTAATTTTGGGTTGACCCATAATGAAGCTATATTTTTGGTTAGGCCAACGGACCAAAAAAAAAAAATCAATTATTTGCATAGCTGCACCTTCTCCCTTCACCTCAGCAACTAGGATAAGGACCAGGAAGAGTTTAGCCAACTGATTTCAATAGGACTATTTTCAGATTTACTCAACATATAGAAAGAGGGAAAGGGAAGAAACTGGAGATGAGCCCTCAGTTCTTTCCACCTACATTTGAAAATATTGCTGGTAGGCTAACACACACAGAGGTAACATCAAGCTCTTTTATTAAAACTCACTATAACTTTATTCTTTTTATGGGATAACGGAGTGGTGCATTGCCATGGTGGGTATGTGTGTGGGGGTGGGGATGGGGGACGGGGAGGTACTGCTGTCATTTCTTTTTATACTCCATTATCTGTTTGGTTAATCTGACTTTCATTCTGCCATAGTTTAACAGCTCATTTGTCTGGTGTGTTATTAGTAAATACATTTTATTATCTGGCATATTAACTGCCAAAGCTCCAGAGACCATGACGCAAACCTATGAACTGCAGCATGATGTCTCCCCGGACCACTGCTAGGCTGCTCCATAAGAAGAGGACATAATGGACTGGTTGAATATACTCTCTTCTTTTCCAATCAAAGTCAAAGCATGTGTATTTGGAAGTGGATAGATTTAAATCATTTACAAGACACTGTAGTCTTCATATTCCCTGTGTGTTCATATGACCCTCTATGTTCACCCTCAGCCCTCACACTATCTGAGTTATTAAAACTGATCCCCTTTCTGGTTAACACCCGTTTATTCTCTCATTTATGTCTAGCCATAACATTGTTATGTTTTATAACAATGAGATTGCTCAATATAGTCTAAGTGGCCCAGAAAATAAGACAGAAGATTGTATTTTCTCATGGGAAGTGAGCATATATTTCATTTAGCTCTTTTAGACTTGCTCCTGTGCCCTCTGGAGTCTAGCAAAACACCCATTGGTGTCAGTGATGCAGAAGCAAGACTTTTGTGGTTAAAGGCCTGTTCTTGCACTGCTGAACTCAATGGACATTTTACCATTGTCTTTAATAAGACCAGGATTGGGCTTTTAGTAGGCAGGGAGGAAGTATGGTGCTATGGGCAGAGCTTGGGAGAAGAAGCAAGGAGAGGACTAATTAGCTAGAGTTTGTATAGCATTTTGATTAAGAAGCAATGAGCAATAAGAAAATACTATACTAAGTAGTATTTAAACTGTGAAAAGCTGCATTTTCCAACTCTCATTCATCTGAATCTGTGGTGGGCAACCTGCGGCCTGCGGGCCACACAGGGCCCATCAAGGTAAGCTGATTGCAGGTTGCGAGACATTTTGCGGCTGTTGAGTGTCTGCAGGCATGATCCCGCACAGCTGCAGTGGCCTCAGTTCACCGTTCCTGGCCAATGGGAGTTACAGGAAGCAGCGGGCTGCAGGGACATGCTGGCCGCTGCTTCCTGCAGCTCCCATTGGCCAGGAACTATGAACCACAGCCACTGGGAGCTGCGGGGGCCATGCCTACAGACGGTCAACATCAGCAAAATGTCTCGCGGCCTGCAATCAACTTACCCTGATGGGCTGCCAACCATTGATCTGGATAGCTAAATGATTACATTTTAGCTTCCTTTGTGTTTGCTTTCTTATACACATTACTGATATCAAGTTTCAGTAACAAAATGTGAATTTCAAACTCATTTGCGAGTACTTATGGGACCTGAATTTTAAATTCCAAGACGTAAGTATTTGCACTGGAAATATTTATCTACTCAGAGAACAGAAAAAAATACCATGTGACTTAAGAGATCAATTTTAAGCAATGCTATTCAAATTCTGAATAAGTGGTCAATTGATTTAAAATTTGAAAATATTTGAGTGAAATTAAACAATGAATAAACTGCAGAAATATATTCAGCACATGTTTTGCAAACAGTCTACATTCGTCATGTGAAATATTGCCTCTGAATTATTCACTCAACTCTGACCATTAAGAAGTTAAATGTATTGCAATTTGCTCAGTTACATGAATTGTTCTCTTGTAGTTGCATGCATATAACTATTACTGACATTAATAGGCGTTACACACAGGATTGGATTGAGCGTGGGGAGAGTGAAAAGGCAAATGCAGAGAAACTGTGAGGAAAAAGGATGAAAGAAATTTGAATGAAAAAATGCACACGAGTCAGATCCTCAACTGGTGTAATTTCAATTCAGCTGAGGCTCTGGTCCAGTATTAACTACACATTATACAGAACATCTACCAGTTCCAATTCAGCTTTTGGGAGATGTAAGTCTTCTATCTCTAATGAGTAGCACAGACTTCCCTTAAATGCAAGAAAAATGCAATTTTTAAAAAACATTAAGCACCATAGAAGAAAAATAGATTTTAAAAAAACCCAGGGTAAAAATGAATACATTTTAACTCAGTTTGAACCCCACCCATAATAAGAGATTTACAAAACCACAACCTTCATCAGCTTCACTCCTCCCTATTTAGATTCTTACATGTCATTCCAATTAAAAAGATGGGCTGTGTTCTAACAGCATGTTAGAGATTGTCTTAGATGATCATATGAATTTTCTGTTGGGAGTGACAGAGTTAAGTCATTTTTTCAAATACGTATATACTACAGAGAAATGGAAACATGAAAGGGAATTAGAGGAGAAGAAAACAGATAAAATGCTAAACATTTACTCAGCATCTGTCTTTAAAAATGAAGATTGAATTTTATCCAAACCAGGAATCAGATTTCCCGGGGAAGCAGATGAAAAATTAGAGTGTGCAGAATGCAGCAGAAAAATGGTTATTAAAAGGTTACAGCCTTTTAAAATTGACAAGGTTCCTTGGCCAGATTACATACACCCAGGAGTGCTGGAGGAAGTGGGGGTGGAACCTGGAGAAGCAATAGCAGCATTTTCACAAGTTCACTCAATTTTTATTCACTTCAAGACTCAGAGAGAGATCTGAAGATTGAGAAAATGGGTCACATAATTTTGTCACCTCAACAAAAAAAAAAGAGGGAAGGGGGCTGTGGATGTAAGAAACCTGGTTCAATGTGTTTGTTGGTGTTGTGGGAAGAGACTGCAGAAGTGTAAAAAAGGGGAAGCGACTCAAAGTATGATGAAGGATAAAATGTCTCACAGTGCACCACTGTCCAGTTAAGGACATCCAGCCTTTCTCTGTGTGAGAGGGATTCTTTATAATAGGTTCAGATTTATCGAGAATGTTACTATGGTGGTAGACAGGGAACATCAAACAATAAGAATCCACATACACCCTGCTAATTTCGCCACATGAAATTTAAGTGTACCACAGAAGTGTCTGTTAGACCATTCCATGTTAGGCTTCTAAAGAGACAGACAAAATGGTAGAGAACATTTTCTAGTATGGATTCCTTCATCAAATTCAAACAGGGAAGGCCACCCAGAGGATTCATGAGGCCTGGGGCAAAGCAATTTCAGGGGCCCCTTCCATAAAAAAAAAGTTGCAATATTATAGAATACTATATTCTCGTGGGGGCCCCTGCGGGACCTGGGTCAAATTGCCCCACCTGCCCCCCACCCCTCCTCTGGGCGGCCCTGCAAACAGGCCAGACACTGAAATAAAACACTATTCCAAGATGTATATATACTTTAACTTCTGAAATTTATCCTGGCTCAGAACTATATTACCAATGTCGTATCCAGTTAACTACAGATACGCTAACTCACAAGTAGCAATGTAGAACTGCTTCAAATGTTCTGGCTAGAAATTCGTACTTGACAGCTACATTTGCCACATGTTTTAAAGAAGGTTTGTATTCTACTCTATCTACTTGGAGGTCATGATACCATCTCAGAGCTGATTAAATTCTAATTCCACAGGGTTGCAGTATTTATTGTCAAAGAGTTGTCATTCAGTAATGCACAACAGTAATGTTTCTGAATGGCTTAAAATTCAATAGTGTGTAGTCTGCCCGAATAAATGAGAGTGGGGTGAAGGGAAGGGTGTGTGTAAAATTGGTGGGGCAGTTCAAGCAAAGAAGGTTATATGTATCCTATATGCAGCCAGAATTTGGGTAGAATCAGATTGACACAGTTGGATGCAGCCATCACAACATGGAATCTGTAGCTGCCTGTTAGCAGAGCTCAAACAGAATCATCTGTGTTTCCCTTTAATGAGCTGCTGCAGAAATGTTGCCTCTGTCTAATGTGTGGACCTCATGGCTCATTCTCAGCACACTTTGTTTACTGTGACATCATCTTTGCTAGCTATCTTCTGCAACAGGCAATCTGGAGAGGTGTGACTGTATGCTGACTGATAGCCATGGGGGGTAGCCACAGGCCACATTAGAAGTTTTATGGAGCAGAGTAAAAATACATCAGGTTCTTGAATCAGTGCTTGTCTTCAGAACTGTGGAAACTCCACAGAAGTATCATGGACCAAACTGTGAAGTTTTTTGAATACACAGAGCCCATCATTAGTTTTTCAAATACATTTCACAATGTTATGTAACAGATGAAGGGTCCTGTGGCACCTTTAAGACTAACAGAAGTATTGGGAGCATAAGCTTTCGTGGGTAAGAACCTCAATTCTTCAGATGCAGGACCCTCTGTTGCTTTTTACAGATTCAGACTAACACGGCTACCCCTCTGATAGATGAAGAACAATGGCCAGGAAGATAGTTAATAAAAAATATTAGATGAGAGGCTATAGTGATACAGATTAGAATATAACTAAACAATTTTACAGTGTAGGGCAAGGCTTCAATGTACTTGTTGAGTGTCTCTTCTTCAATACGTTCTTCATGGCACAAATACTTGAAATAGGTGAAAGAATACTGCTTCTGTGTGGACGTGAAAACTAGAGAGAATAGGGAGAAAAGCAGATGGGGGCAGAAAGAAAACAAAAAATATATTAGGGTGTTTTATTCCCTTCACCAAATGGCTTTGATCCTGTTGTGTGCTGAAGAGTCACAGGCAACCTTTTGGATATCCTTAATAAATGGCTGCGCTTCTGGTAAATAACAAAAGCCAGATCTTAAGAACATAAGAACGGCCATACTGGGTCAGACCAAAGGTTCATCTAGCCCAGTATCCTGTCCTCCGACAGTGGCCAATGCCAGGTGCCCCAGCAGGAATGAACAGAGCAGGTAATCATCAAGTGATCCATCCCCTGTCGCCTATTCCCAGCTTCTGGCAAACAGAGGCTAGGGACACCATCCCTGCCCATCCTGGCTAATAGCCATTGATGGACCTATCCTCCATGAATGTATCTAGCTCTTTTTTTAACCCTGTAATAGTCTTGGCCTTCACAACATCCTCTGGCAAAGAGTTCCACAGGCTTACTCTGCATTGTGTAGACCAGTGTAGCTCCATTGACGTCAATAATGTTACACCAATTTACACCAGCTGATGATCTGGCCCAGAAAAGTGCTTTCAAAGTAACAAAAGCATCATCAATCTTATCTGCTTAGAAGCCACTACTATTCCCAGAAGCTCATCCAAATCGAATATATATTTATATACATATAGATTTAAATAGATAGCAGGTGCCAGACTTTAGTTACAAACTTTAGACTGTTCCCACGCTCTTCTAAACAAAAACAGCTCAGATGGACTCCAATTTAATAGAGTTATGGGCTTGATGAATACCGGGGAAATTCCATGACCTGTGTTATGCAGGCAATCAGATTAGATAGTCAGAATGGTCCCTTCGGGGCTTAAAATCTATTAGAACTAAAGAATCCTCTAATTACTAAATTAATATATAACCCTGTGCAAAGCAATATATCTACTCTAAAAATTGTACTTCTTGCTACCAAGCCTGATTTGATGCCAAAGACTGCATGATGTGAATTTCTTACATTTATATAGCAACTTTCATGCAGAGCGATCCCAACATACTTCACAAGTAGTTCCACAGATGGGGCTACTCATATAATAAGGTGCTATGGGCTTAAAAATTTTTCATGACTAATATCGGTTTATTTTCAAGCATTTATTTTTATTTTTATAGATTTACAGTTGTCTGACATGGGGGGAGGGCAAAAATGTGGGGTGAGGAAGGGGGAGACCAACAATAGATACTGAAATTCAAAAAGTTAAAGGTTTATAACCTTTACAAATAAATTGTCCATACCCCTTGTCAAAATCTACAAAGTAAATATCTTTAAGTCAGGTTTCAGAGTAGCAGCCGTGTTAGTCTGTATCCACAAAAAGAACAGGAGTACTTGTGGCACCTTAAAGACTAACAAATTTATTTGAGCATACGCTTTAAGTCAAACTCCAATAAGTTCTCAAATAGCATTTTTCTTACTTCGCATATCTGTAAATTTTAATAATTGATGAAAATATTTTTTCTTTGGCTTGTGTGTTTATGGTGAAATTGGTGTTTACCAACATTTACCCAATAAAAATCTAATCCTTCCAAACCTAAATATGAGCAAGGCTGTTAGAAACTGTCCCTTACAAACCATAAGAGTGACTTTAGCTACCTTTGAGGCAAAACATGGCACTATTTAACAGTGCACAGCAACTTTAAATAATAGTCCAGGACAGGAAGTGATTATGCCTTACCTGACTGAATCTAGGATTAGAATATTTTAGGCAGTCAGAATGATACTACAGTAGGTCTAAAACTCAAAATGTTTTAGGAAACTACACTGCGGGAGTAGGAATTATGGCTAATTATTATTTAGACTGGTGTAACACCCACCATGTGACAGCTGCTTTCTAAACACAGAGGAAGACACAAAGATGGATGAAAAGGATGGAAGAAAGGAGCACAACATACAAAACAAGTGATCATTCAAAAAGGGAGCAGAGCCACACTAAGGAAAACTGGAAAAGAGTTTGTGCAAATCCCTACACACGGAAACTGCTGAGGATAGCACACCTCAGCCTAAAGAGCCCCTTTCCAGGATGAGAAGACAAGTCAGGTTCTACATGTGTACATTTTCTGCCAAAAAGAGACAGCTGTGCATTTTATAACATGATCTTCTATCCAATGGTTATACAAGGAGGCAATTAACTTAATTCATGTACCTCCTGTGCTTCCTATGATGATGATACTTTAGTTGCTACTGCCTAGAGCTGTGCAAATAACTGGTTTTTTTGATTTACTGGCAGTTCAAAAAAAAATTAAAAAATCATTTTTGGATGACCCAGAATGATTTTCTTTTTACATTTTCAGCAAGTGAAAAGTAAAAAATAAAATAAAATGCATTACAGGTTGAATTAAACGGTTTATTTGACCTCTAAATGAAACATTTTGTTTTGAAATGTTAACTTTTTAAACATTGTAAAATAAAATTAAATGACATTTCTAAACAAAAAGTCATTTTGAATCAAAGAATCAAAATGTTTTATTTCAAAAATGCCCAAATTAAACATTTTTGAGAGATTTTTATTGCAACAGCAACAATTTGATGAAATCAACACAAATCATAAAATGTTTTAGTTGACCCCATCTGCATTTTTTTTTCTAAAAAAGAGTTTCATCAGAAAAATGGCACCCAATTCTGCTACTGACCTGCCCGAAATTTAACAGTGGGCTAAAGGAAACCATTTCATAACCCATTACAAATCTCTCTGCCCTCCAACCATTACTACTTTGCCAGCATAAGTGCATTCTTATTTGTACTCATCTGTACTTACTGTTGGGAGCATATCTGGCTCCCAGCGTGGTCACTAGGCACCAGTTACCTCAGCCGGGCCCAGCAAGCCGTTTTCATATGGTCATGTGTCTCTTTGGGCAGGGATGCCCGGCAGCCTGCTACTTGAGCCTTGCAAGGCAACAGCATAGCAGCTGCTCAGTGTGTGCTACACATGCAGCTGAGCTTGCCCTGCTCTCACTTCTGCTTCCCGTTCCATCTCTTGCTCAAGTCCTGCTCCTGCCTTGACTCCTGCCTGCTTTAGTCTAGTCCTTGTCTCTCGTCCCTGATTCTGACTCAGATGCTGACCTTTGGCTTACACTTCGGTCTGGTGTTCCCAATCCTAACTCCGGTTCTGACCTTTTGGTTTGGCTCCTCAACCCTGACTCTGGCTTCACCCTTGAACCGGTAGCTTGTCATTGCTACAAACTGCCACCACAACCACCAGACAAGATCCTGCTCCACCAACCAGGTAGGCTGCTCACATCCCGGCAGCTTACATTTACAGCTGCTCCTTGCAATTTGCCCATATGCTGTCCTAAACCATTATTTTTAATAACCCCATTACAGCGACAAGTAAAAAGCAATAAAAGTAATCTTGAACATTTAACCTAGAACTGTCAATCTCTGTTATTTCCTCAGGGACTAAACTGAAGCAAAGCTAGGAAGCTTGTGCTGATTATTATACAACATGGTTTTTGTGCAAGTACAAATCCAGTCTGGAACACTCGTAGTCTTCCTGTGATTTCCATTTTGGATTAGAGTTATATCTTTCCATTTCCTTATTCCCAGTGAAATATTTCTTTTTTCATAGCACCTTAAGACCACTCAATGACTCCATTACTGCAACATGAAGACTTTTAAAAAATATTTTATAGGTCTGATGAATCTCTTTCAACACTTTGGCAAGATAAAATAAAGAATGTTTATGGTATAATGACTAGGAACTTTGGATCTAATTAAAGAAACAGATGCAGGTAATTCTCAACTTCAGATGTCAATGAAAGGAAAAGAGATTTCCCTTTTCAAGACTGTCATGATGTCATTGTTTTCATATGTTGCAATTACAAATTTTTAATAGTATATGGAAACAATTAATAGTTAATATATTTGTAGAGTTATGACACATGCACTTGACACAATCGTTTCTGGGAAAAAAATGTTTAACTATAGTCTGTTGGTTTGATCCTGAAACCTTTTCTCTTGTGAACTCAACAGTACAACTGATGTCAGTTTGGGTACTACATGAGTAAGTCAATATTTTGGAAAGTTAGACACCTAAATCAACATTTCAGTAACAGAATAAAAGTGGAGTCTTTGTTTTTTCAGAGGCGCTGAATGGTGTCATATACAGAAACACAGTCTATCTTAAACAGGAAGATTTATTAAAGTAACCAGCTACAAACTACAGATACAAAAAATATACTTCCCCACAGTTTGAGCTCCAGTTTTTTGTTGTTTCTTTATCAATGACCCCACCCTGTCTGCAACTGTATACAACTTTCAGAGACCTCTACTGACTGAATAATATATTGCCAATAATTGTATAAGTCCACTGAATACCCACAGCTCCCACTGACACTTCTCCACACACACCGAGGGTCTGTTCAGGATAATATTCTACTGCTCTTTTGAGAACTGGTATGGAGCCTGCCTAAATCACCAGTGATGGTTTACAGCTTCAAGGAAATATGATCAGCTGGCATAGGGCCAGAGCCAGGGCCAGGCCATGCTCTGGATTGTGTGATGCCATCCAGTAGCTGGTGCTCGAGGAAAGTATTATAAACTAGTCCAAGTTTACAAGCAAATCAGCCTCTGCTTGATGAAAGTTTTACAAACCTTTGGCAAGCCTACCTCAAGTTTCGGTTTGTCATGAAACCCCAAATCAGGCAATAGCTTTTGTTACAGCAATCTCCCCAGCACTAATTAAAACCCCAAATACCTTTCTCACATATAATGTACCATTTCAACACTCTAGGGCAAGGGTCTCAAACTCAATTTACCTTAGGGACAGTACCAGTCCTCAAATCCTCCCAGTGGGCCAATAATGTCACTCATGCTGCTCAGAACCTGAACCCCAAAACTCTGTCCCCCCAAACTCCACCCTCCACCTTCCTAAGGCTCTGGGAGGCAGTTTGGGTGGGGGAGGAGGTCTGGGGTAGGGGATTGGGGTGCAGAGTGCAAACTCTGGGAAGGAGTTTGGGTGCAGAAGGGGTGAGAGGTTGGGCTCTGGGATGGAGTTTGGGTGCTGGGTGCATGCTCAGGGCTTGGGCAGGGGGTGGGGGTGCAGGAAGAGGGGGTGGGGTTGCAGGCTCTGGGAGGGAGTTCGGGGGGTGGAAGGGAGTATGTGGAGAGGGGGTGGGGGTGCAGGCTCTGGGAGGGGGTCGGGGTGTGTGGCGCTTACCTGGGACACCTGCTACCTATTAATTTCATTTGGTGGCCCCTTGTTCTTGTATTATTGAAGGAGTAAATAACACTTCCTTATTTACTTTCTCTACACCACTCATAATTTTATAGACCTCTATCATATCCCCCCCTTAGTCGCCACTTTTCCAAGCTGAAAAGTCCCAGTCTGATTAATCTCTCCTCATACGGAAG
This sequence comes from Trachemys scripta elegans, assembly GCF_013100865.1. NCBI lineage: Eukaryota > Metazoa > Chordata > Testudines > Emydidae > Trachemys > Trachemys scripta. The sequence continues at coordinate 25,001,952 of NC_048299.1, forward strand.
CCGTTCTATACCCCTAATCATTTTTGTTGCCCTTTTCTGAACCTTTTCCTATTCCAATATATCTTTTTTTAAGGTGGGGCGACCACATCTGCACGCAGTATTCAAGGTGTGGGCGTACCATGGATTTATATAGAGGCAATATGATATTTTCTGTCTTATTATCTATCCCTTTCTTGATGATTCCCAACATTCTGTTCACTTTTTGACTGCCGCTGCACATTGAGTGGATGATTTCAGAGAACTATTGACAATGACTTCAGGATCTCTTTCTTGAGTGGTAACAGCTAATTTAGACCCCATCATTGTATATGTATAGTTAGGATTATGTTTTCCAATGTGCATTACTTTGTTTATCTAGTTTCATCCTATAATACATATCCTGGCAATACAATGTTCAACCTGTAGTTCTTGGCACACACTTGCACTAAGTTAGGGAGAGTCTATTTTTTTTTCCCTTTTAGATTTTGTCTTACTGAAAGGCAGAATATCTTTACACTGCATTTTAACCAGCAACTTAATTTGACTAGTGCATTGTGAGAATTATGCACATATTTAAAAGGACTACATTGTTTTTGAATCCAAGAGACAATGTGAATCAGAGAGGAAAAAAACAAATTGTATCCTTGTGAAGTGGATAGTATTGTGTTGCTCAGAAAAAAATATTATTTTTTGCCATATTGTGTTAACATTTCAATCATACATGATTCAGTGTACATTTTAGTCATGGACTTCCTGAAGGCTAGTTTCCTTGAGTGGTGTCTCCACTTGGAATTCTGAATTTTAGCAGAAAGTTTTGCAGCCAATCTCAAGATAATTTTGGGGTTAAAAAGGGACACTGTCAACTAAAAGTCCCTTTTTTGTGTGTGTGCAAACAAACACATTTCTTTATCTATTTTATTACTAATGCCTTAACCTTAAGAATTTTTTAAAAATCAATTTATCTGTCTATATTTATTCTGTTTATTTGGGCAATTATCTTAGGCAGGACAATGAAAACTGATGAGAGAGTTACTTATTTGGATGTATATAAAATGCTAAAAAGGACACTTAACCATGTGCTTTAGGCACACTTGGGAATACTTTAAAAAATGCTATGAAACTAATGATGGTGCATAGCTAAAGTACATCATCACAATGTAATATAACCCTACCAGCAAACCAGGCAATTCAGAAGCTTAAATCCTTGTCCAGCAATTCTCACCGTTACAATTATATTCCCATGAACTCCCTGACCATCTCTTTTCCAATGCCTGTAAAAACAGATGAGCTATTCAGTATCTCATTAGTATAACCTACCCCAAGCTTTCAGAAATCAGGAGTCAGCCCCCATCTCCAAATCACGAGATTGTCTTAAAATCATCACATCCTAAAAATAATAAAAGGTGAGTTATATTTATGTAGCTTTTGGTTTCTGAGCCTTTAAGGCTGACATTTTCAAGATTTTACAACCACATGGGTTAGTAAAATTATGTATTTAATTATTTTTATTAATGTCAGCTGAGATTCTTGGTAATCACGTGACTCCAGGAGCTGAGATTTTAAGAAAATCATGATTAATCATGAGACGTGAAAACATCATGAGAGTTGGCAACATTCAGTGTGAAAGTTCATGCTTCTACCAAGTGGGGAGCAAATTCTAATGCTGGAAGTTCCCTCACAGAGAACACCCAACCATTGGCTTCTTCCTGTGTGTATCAATGGGACGTCAGCATTCCTTTGATGTGAACTGTACTACTTTTAGTTTGCCAATGTTTGGCTTTTAAAAATTAGGAGATATTTATTTAGGAACATATGTTTTCATTTTCCCCTTCATTTTTGGAAACACTTTTATTGGCCTTTGTATTTTATTATATATTTTAAAAAATAAAATTTAAAATTTGGGCCAAATTTAAGTTGACAGTTTCCTTTCAAGACCAAAAAACCCCCCAAAACAAACAAACCATAACACTGTGAGGTTAGATAAAATTACAGCAATATGGATATAGTTATTGTTTGGATATCAGTTATATGTTTCTCTGTCACCTTCTGTCTGCCCTGCAGCAATGCAATGTTCCTGGACAGGAAGCTATCAGCCTCAGGAAACTCCAACTAATAGAGAACACAGCATAATGTTGTGGAAAATCATATAAGAGGTCGAGATTCCAGAGGACTTGAAAAGGGAAAATATAGTGCCCATCTGTAAAAATGGAAATAAGGACAACCCGGGGAATTACAGACCAGTCAGCTTAACTTCAGTACTGGGAAAGATAATGGAGCAAATAATTAAGCAATCTATTTGCAAACACCTAGAAGATAATAAGGTGACAGGTAACAGTCAACATGGATTTGTCAAGAACAAATCATATCAAACTAATCTAATAGCTTTCTTTGACAGGATAACAAGCCTTGTGGCTGGGGGGAAGCAGTAGACATGGTATATCTTGACTTTAGTAAGGCTTTTGATACTGTCTCGCATGGACTTTCTCATAAACAAACTGGGGAAATGCAACATAGATAGAGCTACTATAAGGTGGATGCATAACTGGTTGGAAAACAGTTCCCAGAGAGTAGGAAGGGCATATCAAGTAGGGTCCTGCAGGAATAAGTTCTGGGTTTGATTCTGTTCAATATCTTCATCAATGCTTTAGATAATAGCATAGAGAGAATACCCTTATACAGTTTGCGGATGTACCAAGCTCAGAGGGGTTGCAAGTGCTTTGAAGGGTAGGATTGAAATTCAAAATGATTTGGACAAACTGGAGAAATGGTCTGAAATAAATAGGATGAAATTCAATGAGGAAAATGCAAAGTACTCAACATAGGAAGGAACAATCAGTTGCACACATACAAAATGGGAAATGACTGACTAGGAAGAAGTACTATGGAAAGGGATCTGGGGGTTATAGTGGATCATAAGCTAAATATGAGTCAAAAGTGGAACACTGTTGCAAAAAAAGCAAAGGTCAGACAGACAGGTATGTGCTAACTACTTAGGCTAAGATATCTGTTCCACCTTGTGTTTTGCTGTGACACTCTGAGTGCCTTTCTCAGAGCTGAGGAGGAGCTCTGTATAGCTTGAGAGCTTCTCTCTCTCACCAAGAGAAGTTCAATACAAGATATTACCTCACTCACCTTCATGGGTGGCACGTGAGCCGCCCATTTGGAGAGGCTAGCCCCTGCCCCTTCTACCTGAGGCCCCACCCCTCCTCTGCCCCTTCTGCCCCTTTCCTTCAGCACCCTCAACCCTGGAGTGCTGGGCGGCCCCAACGGCTCCAGCCACCGCAGAGTCCTGGGATGCCTGCAGGCCCATCCCAGCCCTAGCCCCTGGCTGCTTCAGGGAACAGGAACAGCCTGGGCTGGCCCATGGGGCAAGAGTGGGGGTCTCAGAGCAGAGTGTGAGTGGAGCCATGCCTGGCTGTTTGGGGAGGCTAAGCCTCCTCTGGCCTGTGATACCACCACCCATGCCCACAGTGTCACTCTAATTGCTTTATTATGATACTTAACCAGCACAAAATTCAACCACAGTGGGGTAACTTGGCACATGTGCCTCCACTCCATAGGGGCTGTGTGTGCGACCAGCATCTGAACAGCCATACATACATTGGAACTTGTCCCTGGTATGCCAGTGGTGCTCTGGAGCAGTAGTTGTGGGAGGAAGAAGAGGGCTGCACAGTAGCACAGCACCCTGGCCATGGCCTGAAGGGGTAAATTTACCTCCCTGAATACTCAGGATTTATGCAGTTGGACTGAATGTAGAACATAGGATGAAATCTCCTTGGGCCTTGGAAACCCACAATTCAGGGCTATGGTTCTGTTTCACATGCAGGCAAGATGTGACCTGACTGCCTAGGCGGGCTATGCCCTACCCACAGATTGGGAGGAGGATTGTTAGTTAGTCTCGTGTGACAGCCTGGTTCCAGGGCTTTGTGCCTGGGCTAGGATTTCACAATTAGACAATGAGAATGGCTGACTTCAGCCACTGACTCCCCAACTTCAAAACCTGCAGGCATAAATGAGGCAACTACTTCTTTAAGTAATTTTTAGGTCACTTGTTTTGGAAATAGGAGACCTGAGTTTTAAACTTCCTCTTATTCACGTGGATTAATTTTGTCCTGTGAACCTGACTATTGAACTGTGGATGCATATTTTATTATTGTGCTTTAGAGACTAAAATGCAGCGACTACCAGAGGGCAGTAAAAGAGAAACTAAAATATATCTAAGAGCTTTTTAATTCCTTATAATAAAAAAGGGTACATGTGCAATAATTTATCACTTTCCAGAAGGCTTTTTTACACTCTAACTAAGGATCAGACCCATATACTATAAACAACTTCTTGGCCCACTCAGAATCTGCAAATCCAAAAGCAGAAATCCAAACGGTGGACTTCTGCCAGTTGTCTCACAATGGGGCAAATTGCTTTGTCAGGATCAGGCTAGCGGCAATGGGGAACTTCTGCCAGAGTTTAATACAAAAGGCTTCCTGAGCCAGGAAGATAGGCCAGTCTATGAAAGCTTGAATCAACATTGTGGTAGCCTCATGTTACTGGGATGCTTTTGTGATACTATGCATCTGCTTTAATCATTTCCCAATTCCCAACTTCGTTTTTCTAAATCCTTTCTGATCAGATTACATGCAATTAAATTACTTCACTGAACAAATCATGTTCATAAATTTGCCTTATTGATTGTCCAGAACAGTGCTTCATGAGTCCAGCATGCTGCATGGCTCCTGCAAAACTCTGCAATGCAATAAGATGATTTATTTTAATGGACGATCTATTTATGATGGAAAAATAAATCTAATTTCAATTACAGGTCTAATGAAAGTGACTCATGAAAACTGGAACTTACATTTTGTGTAGATCAAAAAAACAATGAAGAATTATTATTATTTGTAATGCATTCCCATTCTATTTATTATTTCCTAATAAAACAATTAATTTTATTTAGCATTTGCTAGAGTTAAATTTGTGAAGGAGAAAGGATAAATAAGCTACTCTTGCTGGTATTTTATGAGACATCTACATAAAAGAAATCACTATCATGTCTGATAGATGATGTGGGCATTGACCCTGATCAATGATATGAGGAAGAAAAAGATATCTTGGTAAATTAGGTCTACATTTACTCACAGGTCTTTTCACAGCTCTATTTCTGTTAGGAATGTATATTTTAGTAAAGACCAAATGGGAGGCAGAAATGAATTCTGAAAGATATATGCTTGCTGAAACGGACAAGTGTGGACCCCTGTGCCCAAGAGAGGCCCCACTTATCAAAATGTTGAGGCCCTCATTAAAACATGGGATATGGGGACTCCAACTGTAATCAGGAATGGGGTAACTGTTGACTTGTTAATATTCCAATCACTGTATCTTACCAGCAAGGATACTGCTAAAAAATCTCTCACTCACTAACAAAAAGAGGAAATAGTCAAAGGTGCAACACTTGATATCTTTGTTATTTCAGTTATCTGGAAAAATTAAGGGCCACATTGTGGCCAGCTCCTATGCAGGTATGCAAGGTTTAGAGGAGCAAGGAACCCTCACCTTGATGTTTGGTTGCACAGCCTCAGTACTCTCCCCACATCAGGGACATCCTCTGCAATAGTAGCATACTCTGGGGCAAGCCACTCCAAGAGATGTCAGCCCCAGAGGAGAATTGTATGCTCCATGTCCTGAAGCGCTGTAGCAGCAGGGGTACTCCACATGCATTTTGGGGACCTCCAGGAGACATTGAGTGTCTCTGAGGCACAATGCCTTCAAGTGTTCCCATGATGGTTATCCAAACTGGCCCAAATCCCAGTGCACATCTGTGTCTAAAAGCTTTAAATAAAGATTTCTTTCCTAGTAGAAGGGGAGAAGTAGGAATCTCAAAGAGTGGAGGCAGCAGCAGTGAAAATACATTAAAGTCAGCTGACACATTTAATACAAAAATAGTCTTGCAGAACAAGTTAATCAAATAATCAGAGCACAAGAAAAATAAAAGCTGCTTTATTTTAATCACAAATGCCTTGTGCTCAAATATACAAAATATGCCCATAACATGGATCTCTCCCCAATTTCTGTATGAAATAATGGAAGGAAAAGTAGATTTTTTTTTGATACTACTGAAAATTAAATAATCATTACACACAAAGGTACAGATGGGACCAAGTCACTAAACTCTATAGTAAGAAAAACGTTTCCCTAGACCAGAATATTTCCATTCCAGGAACACCACTCTATTTTCAGCATCTTAGTAAACAAGTTTAAATCAGCCCTTGCTTTCAGCTATGGTCTAACCCCCACTTGGAGTTTGTAAGCTGTTGGAACTGGGGACTGAGCCTCTGGGGAGTCTTACCCCAGGGCCTACAACAGTAATGGCTACCAGACCTGGCTGACACTATTTCCCAGCATGCCTAGTGTCGGGTCGGGCAGAATGGACTAGAAACTGTTGCTGAGGCCAGTAAGGAGGCTTCTGCATGGGGTAATATGGACAAACAGTCTGCTGTACCAAGGATGAGACAGGGCAGCTCAGCGCCTCAGTGAGTGGGAACAGAAGGACTCAGAGACAAAGAGACTAGTTTTAGTTTCAGTTATGAACTGAGAGAGAAGCAGATCAGCTCAGGGAGTCTCTGCATAATCCCCTTTCCTCCACAAACAGAGTCTTTGGTCTGCTGTGGGAAATAGTGCATAGGTCAGGCAGTTTGAGCCCTGCGGAGACCAGTGTCCAGAATGGCAGAGAATCGACCTGGTGCCAATCACCAAGAGCCAGTCAAGAGCTCCAGAGGACTCCAGACCAGGGAGGGAGGAGAAGACCCAGCCCCACCCATAGGCAGGGACACTGTATGGCAAATCTTTTTTCTTTAAGCTGGCCAGTGTTTACAGCACTGCAGCACTTTTCTCCAGAGTCATCCTCAGTGTGCCATCTGGCCAGCATGTTCCTGTGGCCTGCCGCTTCCCACAGCTCCCATTGGCCAGGAACGGTGAACTGCAGCCACTGGGAGCTGTGAGCAGCCGTGCCTGTGGCTGGTCAATGTAAACAAACTGTCTTGTGGCCCGCCAGCGGATTACCCTGATGGGTCGCGTGCGGCTCGTGGGCCGCAGGTTACCCACCACTGATGTAGGGGCTACAATAGTAATTCACGTTCTTAAAACTTTGCCCCAAACCTGACTCTTCTAAATCTTTTTGAGATCTGAAAACCTTAAACTAACTTTTTTTACATTTTGGTCACCTGTCTACTTCCTTCTTTGGCCATGACTGTAAGCAAAAATACTGAAATACTATTAGAAAACCATTTCAAATGTATTTCAGACTAGGCCAGCATCAGGATGAGCTGTGAATCGTACAGCTATCCCTGTTCTGACAAGGCTTATTTCCAAATTTCCAAACCAAAGAGGTATGAATAAATCAAAATGACTAGTTTTAATCTCAACTGTATGAGGGAACTGTATAAGAGCTTGATCAAATCCCAACAAAGTCTATGGGAGTCTTTCCAATGATTTCAGTGGGCTTTGGTATATCAGTACCTAAACGTACATATGCCATGGCTCCCAAAAGGGCCATTTACCAAGGGTATAAATACTGTGAACCCAGGTAGAATCTACTTGAATTTAATGAAGTAGAACAAGAGTCCCTAATTTCTAGAGTGCATTGCAGTGCGTAAAATGCAATTACATTTATAATGAACTTCCACGTAGGCAAAACCTACAGGTGACATGGCAGATCCTAATTCTTATATTAAGCTTTCCCTATATGTGTGAAACTCCCATTGACATCAATAGGAGATCTGGAGTACTTGTGGCACTTTAGAGACTAACAAATTTATTAGAGCATAAGCTTTCGTGGACTACAGCCCACTTGCATGCATGCATCCGAAGAAGTGGGCTGTAGTCCACGAAAGCTTATGCTCTAATAAATTTGTTAGTCTCTAAAGTGCCACAAGTACTCCAGATCTCCTATTGATGTCAATGGGAGTTTCACACATATAGGGAAAGCTTAATATAAGAATTAGGATCTGCCATGTCACCTGTAGGTTTTGCCTACGTGGAAGTTCATTATAAATGTAATTGCATTTTACGCACTGCAATGCACT
>NC_048299.1:25010163-25027711 GCF_013100865.1 Trachemys scripta elegans
AAGTGGGCTGTAGTCCACGAAAGCTTATGCTCTAATAAATTTGTTAGTCTCTAAAGTGCCACAAGTACTCCTGTTCTTCTTTTTGCGGATACAGACTAACACGGCTGCTACTCTGAAATAGGAGATCTGTGCTTCTTCACATAGCATGATCATAGAGTCAAAGACCAATGTGTTCTTACAGAGAAGTTGTTCTGTGAAAAAATATATCTTGGTTATCAGAGGCTTCCAATGTACTTGGCTGATGCTCAGTTTCTAATGTTGTAAAATAAGGATTAAACCTGAGCTTGACATGCTGTCCATAACTCTCACCGATTCATAGTAAATAATTAGCATGAATGGTCAACATGAGCCAAGCCATGGGCAATTAGGCAGTCAATTAAGGGCTTCTGTGCAGGAGAAATATCTCTGGCTTAGCATAGTGGAAACTATTAATTTCTCATCAACTTTGAAACTCCATTCAGCCTTTGGGTAGTTAGAGAGGATGTCATTTAACTGTGGTACATCATCATTAGTTGTTTGAGTGTATCATTATTTTCTATTTTCTGAACCACTGATTCTTTAGAACTACTTAAATTGGTGCTAATGTCCTTTTGCACTTATCAAATGATATCCCCACCACCACTCCATGTCTTCTGGGCACAAATTCATTTTTGCCTGTTAACCTTTTTTCCTTTTAAAATTATACTAACCCTCATTATTGGAAGTTTTAGATCTTTTCTTTCTATTTCGAAAATGTGCTAGTGTCCTCAAACACTTTCAATCCTTGGGATACTATGATACACAATATTATTATCAGGCACTCATCGGTAATAATTGTATGTGATCTGATTCACCAGTGCATTATTGCAGTTTTATGCTGGTGTGACCCAACTGATGTATATTACATGGGCATAAAACTGGAGTAACCTACTGGTGAATCAGGTTGTTGCATTACAAATAGACAGAAAACTGTCCACATTTCCTATCTAACATTCAATCAGTTCTGCTTTCAGGCCCTGATCTAGCTCCTCTTGAAGTCAATAGGAATCTTTCCTTTGACTTAAACGGAGACTGTATTGGGTCCTCAGTTACTGGGGAGCTCTCTCTGAAGTTAATGGGCATGAATCATTGTGCCCAGTACAGATTTCAGTCCAATAAGTCAAATTTTTGTGTCCATAGAAGTCAATGGCAAACTTCCCAATTATTCCAGTGAGACCAGGATTTGGTACAAATCATTATAAAGAATGGCCTTCAACATAAACAAGGATACAACAGAACAAAGTAAAATGTTTAACTGTCTCATTGAAATCAATTGCAATCAGTTAAGATGCAGTCTCTTGGCCCAATCTTTGGCTGGGACTATTAATTCTTTGAGCCTAATAATCATAGAAGTATAGAATCATAGACTTTAAGGTCAGAAGGGACCATCATGATCATCTAGTCTGACCTCCTGCACAACGCAGGCCACAGAATCTCACCCACCCACTCCCGCAACAAACCCCTAACCTATGTCTGAGCCATTGAAGTCCTGAAATCATGGTTTAAAGACTTCAAGGTGCAGAAAATCCTTCATCAAGTGACCTGTGCCCCACGCTGCAGAGGAAGGTGAAAACCCCCCAGGGTCTCTGCCAATCTGCCCTGGAGGAAAATTCCTTCCCGACCCCAAATATGGCGATCAGCTAAACCCTGAGCATGTGGGCAAGACTCACCAGCCAGACACCCAGGAAAGAATTCTCTAGAGTCACTCAGATCCCACCCCATCTAACTTCCCATCACAAGCCATTGGGCATATTTACCACTAATAGTCAAAGACCAATTAATTGCCAAAATTAGGTTATTGCATCATACCATCCCCTCCATAAACTTATCAAGCTTAGTCTTGAAGCCAAATATGTCTTTTGCCCCCACTGCTCTCCTTGGAAAGCTGCTCCAGAACTTCACTCCTCTGATGGTTAGAAACCTTTGTCTAATTTCAAGTCTAAACTTCCTGATGGCCAGTTTATATCCATTTGTTCTTGTGTCCACATTGGTACTGAGCTTAAATAATTCCTCTCCCTCCCTGGTATTTATCCCTCTAATATATTTATAGAGAGCAATCATATCTCTACTCAGCCTTCTTTTGGTTAGGCTAAACAAGCCGAACTCTTTGAGTCTCCTTTCATAAGACAGGTTTTCCATTCCTCAGATTGTCCTAGTAGCCCTTCTCTGTACCTGTTCCAATTTGAATTCATCCTTATCCCTATCTCTACTGGAAATACCTTGCCTGATGCATCCCAAGAACACATTAGCTTTCTTCACGGCCATATCACATTGGTGCCTCACAGTCATCCTGTGATCAATCAATACTCTAAGGTCCTTCCCCTCCTCTGTTACTTCTAACTGATGAGTCTCCAGGTTATAATAAAAATTCTTGTTATTAATCCCTAAATGCATGACCTTGCACTTTTCACTATTAAATTTCATCCTATTACTATTACTCAAGTTTACAAGGTCATCCAGATCTTCCTGTATGATATCCCGGTCCTTCTCTGTATTGGCAATACCTCCCAGCTTTGTGTCATCTGCAAACTTTATTAGCACACTCCCACTTTTTGTGCCAAAGTCAGTAATAAAAAGATTAAATAAGATTGGTCCCAAAACCGATCCCTGAGGAACACCACTAGTAACCTCCCTCCAGCCTGACAGTTCACCTTTCAGTATGACCCGCTGTAGTCTCCCCTTTAACCAGTTCCTTATCCACCTTTCAATTTTCAGTACACTCTCCCAGCTATATAATAAAACTTCATGGAATACCTCCATTACAGCTGTATAAAAAAACAGCAATAAAAGTTAACTCACAAAAGCAATTAGTTAATTTTCAAAATTGTTGAACACCCACTATTGGGGCCAGTGTTTCAGCTCCTGTTTAGGTACCTAGATGAAGTGTCCAGATTTTCAGAAGGATTTAGCACCCAATAGCTCTCACTGAGAACAAAGGGAGATGTGTGGTGATGATTATTTTTGAAAATTTGGCCCTACAATGCTATTTTATTATTAACCTTACTTTTTAAGTTTTTTCCTTCCCAGCTGTCCCATCCAGTCAACTATGGGCTATCATTGTGCTTCTGTGTTGAGGAAAACTTTCACCTTATGTATATACAAAATAAAATCCCTAAATTGAGAGGTTTTCAATGCAGTGTATCTGGCAGACTGAATTTAAAGAAAAATCTCAGATTAACATGCATTTCTTATAAAGGTTCCCTTCCATACACCCTCCCTTCCAGCCCCACATCTGTTCTTTGCAATTCTTTTCTATTTACAGAGTTTCTTTACTGCTGCATGTGGTAATTTTCATCTTGAACCAGTTTTTATTGATATCTAAAACAGAGGTGATTGATGGGTGAGTATACATTGTCTTCAATCAAACCATAATTTCAGCAGGATATTATTCGGCTGTACAAAGTACTACATTAGACTGGATTTCGGATAGTGTTTTCAATCTGTTTGCCATGCATGTGTCACCCATATTAATACACACACTAGAAATACAAAGACAATGATGAATGTTATTTATCTGGATGTATTTAAGGGAAAAAGGATATTACGAGAAGTTAGATTGTACCTTATAGGCACAGCCAGAGTCATGTCATTATGGAATTCCTCCCTGAACTCCTGCAGAATGCAGAGACTACAACCAAGATGCTCAAAGGTAGTCAGGCATCTTTGCCTAGTGTCTAGTGGCATATGTGAGTTTCAACAGAGAAAGCTACTGATGATGCTTTTACCTGTTTCTTTTTTGTCTTTTACCTAATACTTTGCATTCTGTTGTATCTAAGGGAAACCCATCACTTTGCTAAAAGTATCTAATAATGACAAAGGACATATTGTTGCTGGTGTCTCATGACAATCATTCTTGCTGTGTATTACTTGGAGGAAGATATTGAATGGAGATTGTTTTGGAATTTAGAGTTAGACACATAAAATTCAGACCTTTTTAAAAAAGGAATAATAAGGCCCAAATGTCATCAATGAAAAATACTGTGAAATGGAAACAAAACATTGATGGTGAAATTACATTGAGCCTGAAGTTTGAGGAGTGGAACTGAAGAAAGGGGTTCATGTTCCAGGAGGGACCTAGTTTGGTGGAACCGCAGGGGCTCAGGAGTATAAGTTGGGCAAGGCTGTTGCCAGACACACAAACAGGCTTCTCATCATGTGCCACTGGCTTTTATGCATGCTCTATGCAGATCCCATTCCTACAATTCTCCTGCTTGGTTCATTACTTGTTAATGAAACAGATCCCTTTCTGAAACCTCATGTGTTTTTGTACTGAGCTACTTCTCTCCCCCCGCCCCCCCCCCCCCCCATATACACAAAAGAGAGACACACAAATATAGATGGAGCCTGACCATATTTTGGTTGTAGTTACATTGATGTTACTGGAGTGCCTCCACTAAAACCAGTGGAGCAACATTAGTATAACAATTTATATGAAATCCGATTCAGGCATATACGGAAGTATGACACTGGAGAGTTGTTTTATCATGCTGAATTTCCTCATAAATAGAGCATTAGAAATGCAATATACAAGCCAGTGAAAAACAGTCATTAATAACATTCAATATACTTCACTGAAAAATTCCACTAGCATCAGGCTTTGGTATTGCTTCAAGAATGTTAATATCTATGTCCTTTTAAGGAGCTCAAGTGGTTAAGTATGCTGTCATTTTTCTTAAACTGTCTCTCTAGGTATTAATTCAGACATAAAATATTATGCTGTCCAAGGTATTATCTAATCCTTTGTCCTTCTTATATTGCATGATACAAGTTACTATGATACCAATGAAGAAAGCAGCTTTGCTTTACTTCACCTCAGTACAGAAAATGCCTTAAAAAGTGTCTGGTTTCACAATCCTAGGAAGGCTGAAGTTAATACTTCTAAAATATATTGATTTGCAAATATATATTTCCTTCTCGTACTGCATGGAATTATCATTTGGACTGTGCTTTACCTGGATATTTGCTCTTAAGACAGAAATGGAAGAGGGAAGCTTCCTGTCCAGAACTCATTTCTAGACTCCACACCAGTTACACATCTCCAAGTTATTTTAAATTAAGACAGTAGTACCCAGCCTTATTACACAAGAGGGCCACAAGCACAACCTTGTGTGGGCCAAACAGATTCTACCTATTTTAATAAGGTTTAAAATTAGTTGTTTTGATTTATATTTTAAGTTCAGCTTGTTTCATATGTATTTAGATAGGTTGTTTCAATGTACAGTATTGTCTGTTTACACACTCATGTACATTAAAATGATGTAAACATGATGACAAAATACTAAAGAATCGGCCATTAGACTATTGTGTCAAAGCAGGCCGCGGGCCTTATGAAATGCTCTGGTGGGCCATGTACGGCCCAAGGGCCATAGGTGAGGTACCCCGAATTAAGATAAAAATTCACCAATCTGTCTTTGTACTTATGTGACTCCCATCACCATGGAATTGGAGTGCTTCTTAAGAATTTGCAATTCTGTGACCTGTGTTATATAGGATGTCAGACTATACGGTCATAGTGCTCCCTTCTGGCTTTAAAATATATGAATATATGTAAAAATAGGAGTAATGATAACAGTAAAGATTATGGCCAAAAACTGTATCTGATGTAGAGACTGCTAATACCCTTGCAACATTGCAAATATGTGTCAGACTCATAATGTGGCACTATAGAAAGGAAGAGGTACCAGGTCAAATTTATTGTGATGCCAATTTTCTAAGAGGGCTCCAGAGGTGATCCTGGCAACTACTGGCCAGTAATCCTCACTTCAGTACTGGGCAAATTGGTTGAAACTATCGTAAAGAACAAAATTGTCAGACACATAGATGAACGTAATTTGTTGGGAAATAGTCAACATGGTATTTGTAAAGGGAAATCATGCCTCACCAATCTACTAGAATTCTTTGAGGGGGTCAACAAGCATGCGGACAAAGGAGATCCAGTGGATATAGTGTATTTAGATTTTCAGAAAGCCTTTGACAAGGTCCCTTACCAAAGGCTCTTAAGCAAAATAAACAGTCAAGGGATAAGAGGGAAGATTCTCTCATGTAACTGGTTAAAAGATAGGAAACAAAGGGTAGGAATAAATGGTCAATTTTCAGAATGGAGAGAGGTAAATAGTGGTGTCCCTCAGGGATCTGTACTGGGCCCAGTCCTATTTAACATATTCATAAACGATCTGGAAAAAAGGTTGGCAAAATTTGCAGATGATACAAAACTACTCAAGATAGTTAAGTCCCAGGCAGACTGCGAAGAGCTACAAAAGGATCTCTCAAAACTGGGTGACCGGGCAACAAAATGGCAGATGAAATTTAATGTTGATAAATGCAAAGTAACACACTTTGGAAAACATAATCCTAACTATACATATACAATGATGGGGTCTAAATTAGCTGTTACCATTCAAGAAAGAGATCTTGGAGTCATTGTGGATAGTTCTCTGAAATCATCTACTCAGTTTTCATAGTAGCAGCCGTGTTAGTCTGTATCCGCAAAAAGAACAGGAGTACTTGTGGCACCTTAGAGACTAACAAATTTATTAGAGCATAAGCTTTCGTGGACTACAGCCCACTTCTTCGGATGCATCCGAAGAAGTGGGCAGAAGCCCACGAAAGCTTATGCTCTAATAAATTTGTTAGTCTCTAAGGTGCCACAAGTACTCCTGCATCTACTCAGTGTGCAGCGCAGTCAAAAAAGTGAACAGAATGTTCAGAATCATTAAGAAAGGGATAGATAATAAGACAGAAAATATCATATTGCCTCTATATAAATCCATGGTACGCCCACACCTTGAATGCTGCATGCAGATGTGGTCGCCCCATCTCAAAAAAGTTATATTGGAATTGGAAAAGCTTCAGGAAAGGGCAACAAAAATGATTAGGGGTATAGAATGGCTTCCGTATGAGGAGAGATTAATAATACTGGGACTTTTCAGCTTGGAAAAGAGGAGACTAAGCGGGGATATGATAGAGGTCTATAAAATCATGAGTGGTATAGAGAAAGTAAATAATGAAGTGTTATTTACTCCTTCTCATAATACAAGAACTAGGGGCCACCAAATGAAATTAATAGGTAGCAGTTTTAAAACAAACACAAGAAAGTATTTTTTCATGCAACACACTGTCAACCTCTAGAACTCCTTGCCAGAGGGTACTGTGAAGACCAATACTATAACGGGGTTCAAAAGGGAGCTAGATAGATTCATGGAAGATAGGGCCCTCAATGGCTATTAGCCAGGATGGGCGAGAATGGTGTCCCTAGCCTCTGTTTGTCAGAAGCTGGGATTGGATGACAGGGCATGGATCACTTGATGATAACCTGTCTGTTCATTCCCTTTGGGACACCTGCCATTGGCCACTGTCAGAGGGGGAGGTCCCGGATGACTGGAAATAGGCTAATGTAGTGCCCATCTTTAAGAAAGGGAAGAAGGAGGATCCGGGGAACTACAGGCCAGTCAGCCTCACCTCAGTCCCTGGAAAAATCATGGAGCAGGTCCTCAAGGAATCAATTATGAAACACTTAGAGGAGAGGAAAGTGATCAGAAACAGTCAGCATGGATTCACCAAGGACAAGTCATGCCTGACTAACCTAGTTGCCTTCTATGATGAGATAACTGGCTCTGTGGATGAGGGGAAAGCAGTGGATGTGTTATTCCTTGACTTTAGCAAAGCTTTTGATACGGTCTCCCACAGTATTCTTGCCGCCAAATTAAAGAAGTATGGGCTAGATGAATGGACTGTAAGGTGGATAGAAAGCTGGCTAGATCGTCGGGCTCAACAGGTAGTGATCAATGGCTCCATGTCTAGTTGGCAGCCAGTTTCAAGTGGAGTGCCCCAAGGGTCGGTTCTGGGGCTGATTTTGTTTAATATCTTTATTAATGATCTGGAGGATGGTGTGGACTGCACTCTCAGCAAGTTTGCAGATGACACTAAACTGGGAGGCGTGGTAGATACACTGGAGGGTAGGGATCAGATACAGAGGGACCTAGACAAATTAGAGGAATGGGCCAAAAAAAACCTGATGAGGTTCAACAAGGACAAGTGCAGAGTCCTGCACTTAGGACGAAAGAATCCTATGCACTGCTACAGAGTAGGGACCGAATGGCTAGGTAGCAGTTCTGCAGAAAAGGATCTACGGGTCACGGCGGACGAGAAGCTGGACATGAGTCAACAGTGTGCTCTTGTTGCCAAGAAGGCTAACGGCATTTTGGGCTGTATAAGTAGGGGCATTGCCAGCAGATCGAGGAACATGATCGTTCCCCTTTATTCGACATTGGTGATGCCTCATCTGGAGTATTGTGTCCAGTTTTGGGCCCCACAGTACAAGAAGGATGTGGAAAAATTGGAAAGAGTCCAGCGGAGGGCAACAAAAATGATTAGGGGTCGGGAGCACATGACTTATGAGGAGAGGCTGAGGGAACTGGGATTGTTTAGTCTCCAGAAGAGAAGAATGAAGGGGGATTTGATAGCTGCTTTCAAGGAGGATGGAGCTCGGCTGTTCTCAGTGGTGGCAGATGACAGAACAAGGAGCAATGGTCTCAAGTTGCAGTGGGGGAGGTATAGGTTGGATATTAGGAAACACTATTTCACTAGGAGGGTGGTGAAGCACTGGAATGCGTTACCTAGGGAGGTGGTGGAATCTCCTTCCTTGGAGGTTTTTAAGGCCTGGCTTGACAAAACCCTGGCTGGGATGATTTAGTTGGGAATTGGTCCTGCTTTGAGCAGGGGGTTGGACTAGATGACCTCCTGAGGTCCCTTCCAACCCTGATATTCTATGATTCTGTGATTCTATGGCAGGATACTGGACCTGATGGACCTTTGGTCTGACCCAGTGTGGCCGTTCTTATGTTCTTATTGGTACTTATAGTGTAATATAAATGGTTACAAGTGTGTAAGTTAGCCACTCTGGGAGTGTATGCAGTAGCCATTCACCTGTGGAATAAATGTAATTGTTTGTGTACATAAAGAGTCTGATGGACATTTCTTTTAAATTAAGAGAAACAACAAAAAGAATGAAAAAAGAGTAAAGCTAGACTGAGAACCGGCTCTAGGTTTTTTGCCGCCCCAAGCATATAAAAAAAAAAAAAAAAAAAAGCCTCCCCCCACCCTTTTTTTTTGGCTTTTATACATATTTGCGCTTTTTTTTTAAACTGTTTAAAATTTAAAAAAATGAAAACAGAGAATTTGTAGTTAGTGAAATAAAACAATTTCCTACTAGTATAGTCATTTAATTATAACAAAATCACAACTACAAACATTGATTCTGGTAATGTTAAAAGAATGTGTAATGCTATAGCAGTGTTTGGAGTGAAAAAATCATGTATTGCTATAAATTCTAATACTTTTAGAGGAGAAGTTTTAGGTCTTATTAGCTCAGATAAAGCTAAGTCTGGTTCAGACAGAAGCAGCTGCCTGCAACTCCGGACCCAGAGAGGCAGCAGCACACACAGATTCCCCCTCTCCCATTGCCTCAGCTTAGTGGATATCGGGTACATTAATCAGCGCTCCCCCCCACCCACCCCACCCCGTGCAGAGCAGACAGGAGGACGCTCCCAGTCTGGAGTGGTCGGGGGTGACTCCAGGGATTAACGGAGGGCTGCGGGGCAGGGGGACAGGAACAGCAGCGGCTGCACACGTGAAGCAGGGCAGAGGAGGGGCTCCCCCGCTCCGGAGCAGTCACCTGGCTCCGACGGCTGGTCGTCCAATTGCCCCCACGCGGCTGCTCTCCTGCCTGCCATGCCGCCTCCGTCAGTCAAGCGAGCCTCTTGGCAGCAGGTCAGGTGGGAATGCAAACCCTCCGCATGACGGAATGCCGCCCCTGGAAATGTACCACCCTAAGTACGTGCTTGCTTTCCTGGTGCCTAGTCTAGAGCTGGTCCTGGCTAGAATAGTGGATTTTTTTTGGTGTGCTCTCAATTCTGGGGAAAAAAATGTTTTGGTTGAACCAAAACTGGAAATTTTAGATGACTCGAAAAGTTTTTCAAAAATTGTTTCTGGTTGAACAAAACTTGAAATGAAATATTTCATTTAGATTTAGAGCATTTTTAAACATTTTAAAAAATAAGTGAAAGGAAATTTCAAAAGTTGTTTTGAATCAAAAAATCAAAATGTTTTGTTTGGAAAATGTCAAACAAAATATTTTGAGTTTTTCAGATTTCTTTTTTCAAAATGAGTCTCCACTGTTCACAGAAAAAAAGGTTTAGTCATTTTTTTTACCTAGTTCTGTCCATGACACAGTATACTATGTGCAAGACCCTTCATTTTCAGCACAAGCACATGTTTCTTCTGCTACATTGATTTATTTTCCCAGATAGCCTCAAATTTACACTAATTTATTATTAGTATAAACACATCTATCTAATGTAATGTGTTGGATTTTCTTAACATAATCAGTATTTTCAGGTACTTGAGTGTTCCAAAATCTGGGTGAAAATCAGTAAAAAAACAACAACAAATAATGGCTTTTATAAAATCTGGGCATTTTGCAGTAAAAACTGAAAAAGTTGTGTCTGCTCAGTAACATTTAGCATCAACTCTACCTAGCAGCAGAGTAGGGTAGTGGTCAGGGAGATTCCTTAGAAACTTAATGTCCAGTACACAGATGAAAACCCTAACAGTTACCTGCTACATACCGTACACCACAATAAATGTGCTGCAAATCCACAGTCTCCAGATGTGACAAATTTAGGAAGAAAAAAAGGCTTGGTAAGTGCAATTGGGTCATGACCTTGCAAACACACAATTAAATTCATGCAGTGGTTCTAACCGCAACTAAGGAGAAGCAGATTTGAAACTATCTTCTCTCCGTTGGTTGAAATGTATCAGTGCTCAGGAGGAAACACAATGGAGTGCTGCAGTCTGAAATCTTCCTTCCAAATGCTAGTGACTGCTGTGGACTGTATGGATCATGTCTGTTAACTCTGGACTTTTTGAATATTCTCTAAGCACAATAAAATGCACACCTGACATCCACAATAAGATTCTCAACATGTTATAAAAGGTGTAATCCACAAATTGAGCAAGTTGATCCTAGGTAAACATCTGGCATTTTGATTGACACATCTCACTGTCTAGCCAACCAAACAAGAGTTAGGAAATTTCTGTCAGTCTGCAAAAGGAACAAGCTGTCTCATTAAATAATCCTGGAAAGCCAAATATGTTGGTATGTTGCCTCCAACACCTACAGTACGTTGGCCAGTCCTTTGCAACCCTACTTGACAGCTATTTAGCCCTTGGGCTACCTTTCCACGGTCAATATTGCATTAAGGACTAATTCATGGAAGAGGCTATGCTGATTGGGCATGGTTGACAAATTTCACAGCATGCACTGTGTGACTAATTTACTTGCAGCCCAGCACTGATGAATATGTCTCCAAGTTATAACTTCCCATGTAAACTAGATTCCAGGGTGAGTGTCTTTTACTCACAGTTGAGTTGAGAAGAACTCAATATGGTCCATATTGATTAATATTATTCAGTGACTTAGACCTCAAGTCATCAGATATAAGATATGTCTACATGTATGGTGGCAAGTAGAGTACAGGTACTACACACGTGGTTAAAAGCTGCAGTGAAAGGTTTACCAGGACGGAGACAGTGGACAAAAGAGTACTTTCCTCACTGTCTCCCCACTGCCAGAGCTTTTTCCTGCTGCCTTCCCCGTGCCAGAGTCTTTCCCTGTGGCAGAGAAAGGCTCTGGGAGCAGGGAGGAAGAGGGACATTACATTGCTAAAAACAGCAATGTAGACTTGGGAGGCACTGCTTGGGCACATAGAGAGTTTGTGTAGGGTGTATACCCTGGGGATTCAGACCTGTAGGACACTGTACTCTACCTGCCTAAGCTGTGCCTCACTGTCTACACTGCTATTTATACCCACACTAGCTGGTTGTGCAGTGTCTATACTCTACACACTGCCATAAGTGTAGTATCTCAGCCCCTTTTATTGGTGGAATTACAAGGTCATTTGGCTGGTTTTGTCATAAAATTATAAACATATTTACAGCATTTCTGTGTATGTTTCTCCAAAGATTCCCCAATATTTAACACCCCCCATATACCAACCTTCTGCTTGTTTTGCAAAAAATTGGCTGTAAAATTTTACTACTGTAATTGGAATCACCATAGACCTCCAGCACCTGCCTTCTTTGTTACACAAGTTTCAGTTTCGTTCGTTAAAATAGAACAAACAAATAATAACAGCTTCGCTATTGAGATCTGCTTTTCATTCATGGTAAACCCTTTGCAAAGCTTAACTACCACAGTTTAATTTTAAAGCTGGATCAAACTTTTTTACAGGACCATCATTTTGAAAGTCTTGCTATGAGGTTAAATGCAAAAAGAAGTATGTTTAGGTTCTTTATCTTAACCAGATAGGTTTGTTTACACATATGGGATTTCTTGTTCATTTGTGACCCAAAGCAAAGCCCATTGAAGTCAATGGTAGTCTTTCCATTCATTGCCATGGGCTTGGATTAGGTCCATAAAGCCAAGACAACACTGAATCCTTTGTCCACATCATTAATCAATTATCATCATATTTAGCGCATTTAGTTAATGCAAAGTATCTCCACTTGCTTTGACAGAGTGACTCCAGATATACACTGATGTAACTGAGATCAGAATTTCATCCTGTGGAAGTTTATTATATGACAAGTACACCTGGAGTGTACACTATTTAGTGTAAAATAACAACACTATAATTTGCTCAGGACTGGTCAGAAACTTTTTATTGGAATAATAATGGTGACTTTCAACAGGCTGCTTCTGTATTTTGCAGCTTTCAGCTCCTTTTCAAATGGGGTAAAGGGCTTGAGCAAATGTCCCATTTGGACACTTCTTATTTCAGTCGTGCTGAAGAGGCTAGTTTTAAATTCAGTAGTTGAATGAGCACATGATTGGCATTAGAGAGGACTGCTGGGCAAACAACTTTTTATTCAAATCTAAGCAATAGGGGTTTTGAAAATGCTTGGATCCAGCCCTAATTGGCAATAAATAATTTGTTGTTGTTAGTAGGAACCATCTCTTCCTTCTTTCTTTAACCATAGTGATATTCTGTTGTGCAATGTATCATTATGTACTGCAATGGGGCCCAGATGTAATGTCTGGCTGTAAATAAAAAAGAAAACAAAGGAATAATGTAGGAAGACTGTTTGCAATTGCCTGTGGTCACAGTTTGTTTCAAATTCTGATTATCTATAAGAATCTAACACTGGCATTTGTGTGTATTGGAACGACAGTCAAGACAAGCACTGGCTTGATGGGGTTGTTGATTTTCAAGTAAATAATATAAAGAGCTCTATTAAGCTAAGAATTGGATGACTGCCAAAAAGATATTTGGAAAGTAAAATCACTGCTGAAACATTATGGGGAACGCCTTGAAAACAGTGAAAGACAGTAACACTGAATTTTAATTTTTAATGTCTGGTACCTAAAGACATAATGATTGGCTTGCACAACTGGACTGCTTACATTGAAACAGAAACTAGAGATAAGATGTACACTTAGAGCCTGGAACAGTTGTATTCTCGGTCAGTGTCAGGAGAGGTGTCTTGAAAGAACTGGAAGTTGAGATTCAGTTTTAAAGCTCATTTCTTCCTTCCATTGCACTGTCCAGATATAATATCCTGCCATTCAATGACACATTACAGTGTAGAATGGCTAGACATCCAGGCTCTTACTCTTCCAGGCATTGAAAGGTCGGTTCAAATTTGAAAGATAGATGTTTATCCATGACAAAGAGTTTTGTAGTTCCACACCCCTTTCATTGACTTGCAGTAAATGAGATGGTAAGAACCTAGAGAGAAAGCCTAGCCACACTGAAACCAATGACAGTTTTGCCATTGACTTCAGTGGAGCCAGAATTTCACCCAGGTTTTTAGTCCAGTCTTATCCTGCTCTTCCTTTTTGTGGCTACAATTTTGCAGATGCTAATAACTTCAGGTGCAAATTATTGCAGGTAAACGTTTAACTACCTGGTAGGTGGGCACAATAGCTAGAAACCTAAGTGACAAAAATATTCCAGTAATCATTTGTGCTATAATATAACCAGCTCTAAGTGTATATTTATTTAAATCGATTACACAAAAAGAGAGATGGAGTAGTGGGCTCACGCATTAGTTTTCTATGCCAGATAACCTAGCTTTAGATTTGCCTTTTGTTACAAAAATAATAATACCCCTGAGAAGTAAGGAAATACTACTTATCCTCGTTTTACCTATTGGGAACTGTGGTACAGGGAACCTAATGCAGAAAGCATAGGGAGGAACAGCGACTTGAAATCAGATTTTCCAAGACTTGGGCTAGTGCCCTAATCACAGGACCATACTTCCTCTATGCACAGCCCTTGCACAGAACAGATTGTATCTGCCCAATCTAGCCCTCGTTTAGACTGTTCAGATATCTAATTGAAAATGTTTATAGCTTGTAATCTGTATCTCTTGATCATTCATTTAAATCTACTATTCTGGGCCACTGTGCTAACAATTCTGATATGTTATTAAAATTAAATATTAGGTTTATTTGCGTGTAGTTTTATTCTCTTTGAAATGCATATCCCTGTTTAATAATGTATTGTGTGCTGAGACCCTATTTGTGCAGCGAGACTTGTGAAAATGACACCTTTGGAGCATACATAGGTGCAAATGTATTTCACTGCCACCCTTAAAATAAACATAACCCAGAATTTATCTTAAGAAACCTTTAATTATGCATTACTTTTTATCGCATTATTTGCTTAAGCATTCACTGTTGTTCTGTAAGGGTTGAGTGGGGGAAGCTTTTCAGAATGGGTAGTTAGGTACATAACTTCCATTGAAAGTTAATGGGATTCAGGCACTGAATTCCATTTGTGCCTTTGAAGATGTCACCTGCAATGCTCTAGGATCTTCTTGAACAATGGCACAAAGTGTAGTTTTCAGTGGACAATTCTTGCCTATCTCTAGATATTTGGTGTTTTTCTTCATGCCTCCTGGAGTCAGGTGATGATGTGAAATTCTCAGCTTTCATGGGAAAAAAAAAGAAGTAAGATTTTAGCCATCATGGCTGCAAAGAACAGCATGAAATCATGAACCTAAAGGCTCAAAAGACAGGGAGCAAATAAAAAGATTCATTTTCAACATCTAATGATTTTTAAGCCCATCTCATCATTTTTGGGAGGCCTGATTGATTCTTGAATGCTCCAGGTTGGCAATACTGTGTTTTTTAGTATTCAAAACAAAGAGTGTATTATTATAATGTAAATTAATTAATTTATTCGTTTTTTTTTTTTTTTAAAGCAGGCGTAACAGAAAGTCAGAGTCAGGTCTGATCTTCCTAGATAGTGGTATCTGCTAATCCACATAGTCAGCATGTCAGGCCTTTTGGACAACTCGAAGTATGCTATTGTTACTGCTATTCTAATGTATAGCGCCATGAGCAACTCCTGCTGGATAGCTGGCCGGATGTCTCTTCTGACTGTCTGGTGACACCTGTAATAGAGATTCATGTGTTCATTTGATTGCTTTTGACAGTCCTTATTTTTTTAAATTACTTCAGTGGCCCTCTAGCTCATCTCCAAAGTGTCTGTTTTCCTGTTTTCTGACAGTGTGCCATGTCAAAATTGCTAACAGCACTATCACTAATCAGACATAAGAGCTATCTGAATTTTAAAATCCACAACTGCTGCTTACGCATCCCTACCTCCCAATATATCACAAGCCAGCTTTCTTTAATAGAAATGTGGTCTTCCATGTGCAGAGGCTCAGATTCATATTCTTTCTGGTGAGACAATTTTCAGCTTAAAAGCACAAGCAAATACTAGAGATCAGTCCAAGTTGCAGTGGGTCTGGATTCCAGTTTTCTCAACGTTCAGGCACATCTAGGTCCAAGGTTGTGGTTTGGCCCATCTCTAATAAATACAATATTACATCTATGTAGCAGAATATTTTTAAGCCACAAGCATTTTTAATTGACTATAATTATAAAATTAAATTGATTATAAATTTTAGATAGAGGAAAGGACTGGCCAGTCCATTTGCTTCAAAAATTAGTGCCAGGAGCCTGGCATAGTTTCTAACAGTTATAATTATACTTTATATAGTGCAAAAAATGTCTCTGAGATTGGTAGATTTGGTCTCCTACCTCTCTAGGGATGAAATCCCAGCACTAAAGAAGTCAATAGTGGTTGTGCCGGAGCATATATCCCAGTTCCTTCCTATCTCTTGTCCTCCAAATACCCCCTGCCTCTTGCACCTCCCTACATTCACCCTGAACACACATCCTCCAACCCCCTTTCATCCTGGTCTCCATGTTCTTCTCCACACACCTGCCCCTATTTAAAATATGTAGGACTAATGGTGATTTTTGGACATTATTTTTCATAACTGAAAGTTCATCCCTCAGCAGAGACTGGTGCATAAAAATCTCTTCCTTCAAAGGAACTCATGAAGAATTTGCCTCTTTCCAAATGGCTACAATCATCCCTTGTTCCCAATGGGACTGAGGCCACAGCAGCTTGCCCTCTGTCAAAGGGCAACTGTGTTCCATTGTTTCTAATAAGAATGAAGCCAGCAGCCATTTATTAAGACCAACCTTTGGCTTTGTCTCACTGAGAGCAGTAGGAGATAGCTGCAATTCAGAAAATGGTCACCTAACTGTGGGCAAGTTACAATGACCTAAGATCATTGGGAATAATGAGAAATAGCAGTCATTTTGGAAGAGGTCATATCTACATGGAATTCTCTGTAATAGGGCATTTTTTGTCAGCCTTGGCTGAAGAAGAAATGTCAGTTATGAAGAATAATTGGGAAAATTACCATTAATCCTTAAAAATGTCTTCAAATGTGGCCTATGCCTGCAATTTTATTGAATTTTAACTATACTGGAAGTTTGGATCATCTGTGTTATTCTCTTATTAAGGCAGGCATGGGGTAAATCTAGCTCTTAATTTGTAATTGACTTATGGGTTTAGAGGGCTGTGCTTGTGAGACTGGTACAATGTAGATGGGGTTGGACAGGATAAGCCCAGTTCCTTGGTCCCAGACTCCCAATGTTTCTGTACTTAAAGAGCTCTCCTAGGAGGCACCTATAAAAACTGTTCTAAATTTCAGAGGTGCTCCACTCATAACTCTCATTAAACTCCCATGGGCACTGCAAGGGCTCAGCACTTCTGAAAATTAACCCACTTTTATTTGTGTGCCTAGATTTAGACTTTGAAACTGGACTTTGCCATTTTGGCATATGTTCCTAAGTCATATATGAATTTATGAGGCAATGCTAAAATACTGTGGAAAACACTAAGTGATTATAGGTTGGTTTCATTAATCTGTAATTTCATATAGTGCTGTTTTTAAAATTGAGTCCCTGGTAAAAAAAAAAAAAAAGTAATTATTTCCTGCATGAAATAATCTCCTTCATGAATTATTGACTAACAGTACAATATAAAAGCAAGAGTCTCAAGGTTTTCAAGGGAGTATTACTCATAAATTAGGAATAATTCTAATGAGTGGGATAAACTAAAGAATGCACTATAAAGTCTTTAGGGTCAAGTAAAGAAAGCCT